>NW_008754729.1:0-1420 GCF_000715545.1 Opisthorchis viverrini | reverse complement strand
TTCGAAATATCGAAGTATATTTTCATAAGGAAATCTCGCCACAAGAATGCCGAAATTCCACTGGCATCACACCACCCGTTTCGCCCTTCGACATCGGGCTCATCAGGTAGGCGCAGTCCCAGAGTTTGCGTCAACCTCATCATCTACCTGAAAACAAATTGCACTGTTTCGTTTTCGAGAAATACACTCATTTGCAAATCAATTTGGTTTTCACGGGAGACTCAATTGAATCTCTCGTTTATGATGTCCTCTAACTGAATGTACTGCACACAGGCCACCTCATGATTCAGTTGATATTCTATTCGAGATATCGTAGTATATTTTCATAAGGGAATCTACCCCCAGAATGTTGAATTCTCCTTGATATCCAATGATGGTTTTCGCCCTTCCACTTCGGGCTCATCAGGTAGGCGCAGTCCCCGATATTCCGTCAACTTTAACATCTACTTAAACCAAAATCGCATTGTTTTCGGGAAAGACACTCAGCTGCATATCAATTTTGTTTTCACGGCAGACTCGTTGAATCTCTCTTTTATGATGTTCTCCAGCTGAATGTGCTGCACACAGGCCGCCTCATGATTCAGTTGGCACGAGATTCGAGACATCGAAGTATATTTTCATAAAGGAAACTAACCACCAGGTTGCTGAAAACAATTTGACATCCCACAACCGATTTTGCCCGCCAAATTCGGGCTCAGCACGTAGGCGTAGACCCCGAGTATCCGTCAACATTTTCATCTGCTTGAACCCAAATTGCACTGTTTTCGATAAGTACACTCATCTGCAGATCAATTTGGTTTTCACGGCAGACTGAATTGAATCTCTCTTATATGATGTGTTCCAGCTGAATGTGGTGCACACAGGCCGCCTCAATTTAATTTTGGCATGATTTACGAGGTATCGCTATATAGTTCCATAATGGGAGCGACCGAAAATTTGACGATAATATTTGATATCACACCACCTATATCGACCATCATATTCGGGCTCATCTGGTGGGCGCATTTCCCTAGTTTCCGTCAAAATTATCGTCTACTTGAACAATAACTGCATTGTTTTCGGGAAAGACACTCAGCTGCATATCAATTTTGTTTTCACGGCAGACTCGTTGAATCTCTCTTTTATGATGTTCTCCAGCTGAATGTGCTGCACACAGGCCGCCTCATGATTAAGTTGGCACGATATTCGAGATATCGATGTATATTTTCATATGGGGGAAACTGCACACCTGTATGCTGAGAAATTTTTGCAGCCCACGACCGGTTTCTCCCTTCCACATCGGGCTCATCAGGATGGCGCATTCCACGAGTTCCGTCAAACTCATCATCTACCTGAACCAAAATTGCATTTTTTTCGAGAAATACACTCATCTGAGAATCAGTTTGGTTTTGATGGGAGACTCAATTGAATCTCCCGTTTA
>NW_008754728.1:0-1420 GCF_000715545.1 Opisthorchis viverrini | reverse complement strand
AGTTGTTGCTGCTGGTCTGTTCCTGAATTTATTAATATGCTTGGTGTAGTCCGAATCACCATACTGAGTGATTTTAATTGATTTGAAGCTCGGACCACAAACGGCTGTTTCAGTCGTACATCCTCTCTGTTGCTGTCGAATGGGTGCCTCTTTAATCTGCTCACTCCACAATTCCTTCTCGCTACGCTTGATGTCTTTGGATCTCTTCTTAACCAGTGTTGGTATTTTTCCGACTGTAGATAGTTAATCCAGTTCTGGCCAGCTACAGCATAGGACAGCTTTTTCTTATCCCACTATTTAAGCTGAGGGACATTTGTGTGCGTCCACCACCTAGCAGACAGATGAGTTTCCCGTTAACAACAGCCTAATGCCTGGGAAAAAACGGCTGACCAAACATGACGATAAACCGGGCGCGTGAAACTGCAGAAGATTGTTTTAGGTTTGAGCGGCTCTTCATCCCTGACCGACAGAGAGGATACCTACCGCCGTAACGTTCTGTTATGCCAATATGCGAACGGTTTGCAGCGAGAAAAAACACACGGTTGCAGCTAGTTTTCCAATGCACTCTCTGCACTTCGCTGAGATTGACGTTGATAACAACTTACATCGTTCTGAGGTAAACCTTGGTTTTGATGCAGCCTCTTGGCTGTAGGTATGCACTGCAGGTTTCATTCATTGGAAATAGCTGTTGGTGGAGCTACGAACTGCACGACTGTCCTTGTAGAATCTATGAGACATTGGCGAAACTTATTGCAGATTACTGTCTCTTTTCACATTGGTCCTCTACAGCACTCCAGTGCATGTTGCTTTACTTCACTTCAATACCTCTATGTTTGGCTTGCTAATGGAACACGTGAAAGAGGCTGATTTGAATGCTGCAAACAACATGGGTTTCCCGTTACTATGGCTGGCGTTGGTTGCTGACTTTGGCTTCGATCAGAGGACGTTACTCGATGCAATTGGATTTTCACGTAAGTTTCCATCGTTCCCTTGTTGCTTTGTTAAACGACATATTGAATAGACTTTTGAAGATTTTAAAATTAGAGGAATAGGAGCAGAATGAGAATGGATCTCCTTGTTGTACATTTTGATAAGTTTGAATGAGAAGCGATATAAAATTCCGGATGTACTGCTTTTATAGCTTTCTTGCGACAGGTTAGGTACCCCTTACCCCTGGCACACAGTAGGAACTCGACTGGTATGTGGATGATGAATGAATGGGCAGGTTCGTCTGTCAAGCGACTGGTGGACCTAAGTCCTATAGAATCGGACCATACTGTCGCTTCCATTCATTGCTCCTCGTTACTATGAATTGGTAGCTGGAGAGCCACATAATGGTCCAAAATTTGTATCCACTTGTATTAGGATTAAAAGCGATAATCCTGCAGCTCTGCCTAGCTGCCATGCGACCTGAAGGAAG
>NW_008754727.1:0-1420 GCF_000715545.1 Opisthorchis viverrini | reverse complement strand
GAGAAGAATTTCTGTGAGATCTCAGTATTTTAATTGAGGTCTATAGAAATTCGCACTTACATTACTTACTTACGTTACTTATTTACTTACATTACTCTTGTTTGAACGGTTACCCATCTATGCTGGATCAGTTGTTCTGATGAGTTTGCATCTCCATTTCCTCTTTTTTCCATGAAGTAATGTTGGTAAGAGCACATTCACTCATCTTCTGTACACAAAAACAGCTGAAATGTCCTCTAAATCTACTCGGGACTTCAGCGACTTCAGTCTACCTCAACTCTCATGTACGTACATACCATCGTTTATGAATTATTTCTGTGCGCCCGACTGCATGTTAACTAGCTGTTTCACAATTTCGGCTGATGAGAGCAAGTGAAGTGCTTGCGTGTTATTCTGTTCAGATATATTGAAATGAACCAGTGTTTCGGAAAACGTGTGGTGCCCCTGGATCACGATCCTGACCAAATGGGTCAAAACGAAAGTTAAACGAATTTGCTTAACTTTAATTTTGTAGAATGTGTTGAGCACAGCAAGAGGACGATGCCAGAGCACAACAGAACTGAAAATATGAGATTCAGAAATTAACGTTCATTGTAATGTATTCATACTGACTTCATAAATGGAAAGAGCACGCTGTTCACAAATAACCCTAATCCGACGAAATTTCGGTTTCCAGTACAGGCATGCCAATATGCTGTTTTACAGTGGTTCCCCAACAGCAAACTGGTGATTCGGAATCACACTCATTTGCACCAGGAGGGCCAACTGAACCCAACTAAATCTCTCCATTATGCATCCAATTAATAGCGTTTCGTGCGGACAGGCCATCATGTTCGTCACAGATGCACATGCGTCACCAAGCCGTAGTATGCCCATGAACTTAGTTTGACGACACCAAAACAGTGTGCATCAACAAAGGACATTCACGCGCTGATATGCTGGAAATGGGGTCACTAAAAGTGCAACTTTCATGGGATGCCTGCGCCAGTCCACGCGCGACTCCACGCTTGTGTGTGACGCATCGACTGAGAAGGTCGACTCGGAACCCGTTCTTGTTGTGCCGTTTACGAAGGCCTGTTGTCAAGTTACCTGGCCCGGTAACGTGTACTTTTAGATTGCTCTCATTGAACTATGGTCACTCTAACCAGGTTGTTGTGGTGTCAATCGTCTTGCCTGATAATAGCTCTTCAGTTTAACCTAGTGCGCTTGACAGACATAGCGACATCTGCACATCTTGATGCTCCAAGCGCTGGTTCGATGTGAAACCGATTATAAAGTGAACCTAGATAGCAGCACCGCCGAAATAATACTGTGGATATGTAGCCAGCGTAGTGTTGTGCACACCTAATGGCGCTTACATATCAGCCAACCCGATGTTCAGTTATATGCGGCGTACGACAGTATGGCAGTTTCAACTGCC
>NW_008754726.1:0-1420 GCF_000715545.1 Opisthorchis viverrini | reverse complement strand
GCACTTTTATACCTGTCACTGATGACTGTTTCTATTAAGTTCATATCCAGCAGAGTAGGTCCACAAGGTCTCAGCTGATTGAGTTGTCCCAGCCTGCTCGGTCTCAGTGCAGCGCTTCCAGATTTCCCGGAGGAAACATCCACTAATATCTTCGTATTCAGGCGTCACTAATATCAGCTACCGCTCCCAATGCGTGGCTTTTGACCCTCACAAGAGCATCGCTTAACGAAACCGTAATAAGTGTACAACATGCACGTGGGTTTTAAGCTTGAAGATTATGGTGATGATAGGTTGATCGAAAGCATCAGTTACTCAATGAGTTGACAACGAAAATATCCACCCAGAATAAGAACGCTCCGAATAACTGTCTTGTAACGGTTCTGCTTTCCAAGATCTCGCAGTTCAAGTGTTCCTTGCGAGAAAAGCTCACCAACAGGTAAATGTGAAAGTGAGGTTTCTTTGTGAACCTCTAAATGAAGGTCTAGTATTACCGTTTTACCGGTTTTCAGGTCACACAAATATATCACACGGAGTAAAAAACTGCGCAGAAACGACCACCCTCATTGAGGTATAAAAATATACTACGGTTTTGATGTTTATTTGTTACGGATCATCGCATTCCGTGTTAAATTTGATAGGTCATGGTGTGTGGAGTTGTGCGAACAGGCAATACGAACTGAACTATCCAGACCAGTATGCTGACGTCAGTAACAATGGTGTAGCGACAGTACTGTTGTTATCCTTTGCTTAATCCGTTTGTCGGTAAACTAACCTGAAAAATGTTTGGACAATATTCATGTGTATTTAGTAATTCAAATAATATAACCTACATATTAATAACAATTTTGACTACCTCCCACATTATCTTTTGTCTACCTTGGGGCTGCGCTTGAGTCTGCGATTTATGGAACAGGCTCGTAAACACTATGAGGACTCATCGGTTGTCCATCGATGTGTGCTTGTATCCAGGACAATTCAAAAGAATTCACAGATTTCAACATCATATATGTAACTCATACTCTTCCAGTTTGCTGTCAAGTGGGTGCACCGACATAGGATTGTCCGTCACAGTTAACGGCCACCATATTGTTGTCCGATCCACATTGCTATGTACCTTGGAAATGTATTCAGTACGTGTCATGTACACAAAGTGTTTAACCATTTGGCTCGATGAACCGTTCATTTCTTCGGAAAAGGATCTTTGAATCAGAAATGCTGAGGTACATTTGACATCTTTAAAAAGAGGTTCATCCATTATAAGTAATATAATCCCACTCAAATAAAAACGCCAGTTATGTTAAGCATTTCGCAGTTCCGTGCTTACCTGGAACAATCGAACGGCGGTAAACGGATTGCAGTAGCAGCCTGCAATATGCACGCGATGGAAGCACCCGGGGGACAGTGATTCTCCGAAGGCAGG
>NW_008754725.1:0-1421 GCF_000715545.1 Opisthorchis viverrini | reverse complement strand
ATAATAATAATAATAATGAACAATATTAATAATATCAATATATTATTATTTATTATGAGTGAGCTACTTGTTGAAAGGACCTGAACGGGGCAATAAAAAGAATGTTTCACGCAGACTGAGTGATCATTGCAATGGAACATGCGTACTAACATAGATTTGTGCAGTTGTACATTCCCTATCTTGGATAAAAACTCGTTTGATATGTCACAGAAATAACTTGCTGCCTATTTCAATCCGATTGCTTTCCAGATAAGGTGCGTCATCATGTTGAAAAAATTCTGAATGGTTTTCAAGGATATTGACATAGAAGAGTTTCAAAATTCTTTTATAATATAGAGATACCTGGTCACCAGCCGCTTGTTACGTCGACACAAACCTGATGTGTCTAGCACATCATGACTGTGTCATGCATCTGTAGTGGTGAACGTTTGCATTTACATGACAATGGTTTTGAAGTCTCTGGGGTATTTTAAAAAATTTCTTTCATCGAGATGCATTTTCCATTTTTCTTCCAGATTGCTTTCCCACATCAGAGATACATTACGACATATTGCGTCTGATTTTTTCCTGAAGCCTGAGAACAAACAAACATACAATCATCTTTCCAACTCAAATGTGCAGGCGTAGTGACTGAAAGAAAAGGAGAAAGGAGGTTCATCAAGTAAGAATTCAGCTGACATTTTGATGTGTCAATGGGTGGTATGGACGAACATCTGGAAAAAGCAACCAATGCATTTGTTGTCGCATGAAACATTTCTATGAAATAGACCATGACTATCACATCACATTTGTGGGTGGCATTTTCCATGCGCCCATCTCACTGTTTTCAAAATGCAGTAAATTTTGTAAACAGTGTATGATGACTGGTCAAAATTCACCGACAAACCAAACCACAATGTCCATTTTCTGGCACATCGCTCAGGCAAAATAATGAAATTCTAACAAGTCTTCTTGGTTGAGCGAAAGCTTGCGTATACCGTGCCCCTTTATTATTACTATCGTCTGTGAGGCCGTTCACTCGCCAGTGTGACCAACTTTCTCATCATAACAAATTGACTTCCCTTACTGTACGGTCAAAAGTGCCTCTGAGATCTGATATTCTCTTAGTCCGTTGTGCGCATTGTTCCCTGATAAATGTAACTGCATTTTTAGAGAGAAGTAGCAGTTCTATAGCACGACCCACCGTGTTGCTCGCCGTCGTATTTTCATCACTCAACTATAGGAGTAAAAGGAAAGAGAGTACTTGTTGGATGACTAACATACAACGGAAAGCATGCGACAACCTTACTGAGACGCGAGAAACACAGACCAACAAATCACGTCGGAACACTAGTACCGAAATGCCTGTTGATTATTACTCTACTCTCAAGAGCCCATAAGTTGCTGGATTGGGAGACACTACAAATTCGGTAGCTTTTTTT
>NW_008754724.1:1187-1421 GCF_000715545.1 Opisthorchis viverrini | reverse complement strand
AGACATTTTGAGCATCATTTGCTACTTTCTATAGCACAGACTTTACTGTATTTGATCCGGTTCCGACAGGGTTTATTAAACTCCTCATCAAATGCCGAAGGTGTGTTCAGTTCCAAACCGGTTCCCGATACTATCAAAACAAAGACGTCCACGAGGATAGTGAGACCAGGTCCTGAAAAGCTAAAATAATTTACACATGAGCCACGAGCAGGAGTTGTTGTGAAACTCAGGTCA
>NW_008754724.1:0-438 GCF_000715545.1 Opisthorchis viverrini | reverse complement strand
TCACAGCCTCATTGTTAGTGGGTTTGGGCAGGTGGACCATGGCCAGGTTTCATACTCCGTAGGCCACTAATCACACTCCGTGACATTTTACGTCTTACGGGTGGCGATTACCCTAGTTAATACAACTAGCTACACTGGGCACAAAAGTTATTAGGACTCAGCATTTAAGTGCTTCGGCAGACCGAACCAACCTACAATCGTGATCAGCAAACGCTCATAAAAATGAAATGGACTAGAATTAGGGCTGCTGGTGAGCATCTCGCGTTTCTGAGAATTTTCACACGATCTGCATCGGGAATTTTCTTGTTACTTAGATTTGACATACACGAATGCGTCATTCTGAAGTGGATCCCATACAGCATGCACTTCGGTCGTACCAATCACATTATTCCACTGATTCATCAGTGGTATTCATCAGTTCCACTTTCTCCCATACAA
>NW_008754723.1:0-1422 GCF_000715545.1 Opisthorchis viverrini | reverse complement strand
CTCGCGACAGACCCATTAGAGGATTTGTGCAACAATCGCCCTAGTTCTCATAATCGAGAAAGTGGTAGCCACCTCGGTAGCCGGAATGAGCAGCATCTCTCAAGACCCGGTTTTCTGGCAGTGACATCCATTCGCTTAAATGAGTTCACTGTTACGGAATTGTGTTTAGTTGCCGCCAATGGGAACGGTACTGCGAGACTAACGAGTCGAACAGCTGTGAGTTTGCTCGAAGCGCAAAAAGCGAATGAGCCCCGATGTAAATCTCAGTTCGAATGAAGAACCCACTCACTGCATGGATTTCCACTAACCAGTTGCTACAGTTCAAAATTTCCTGGACGTCACCCCTCTGTCCTAATAATGAAAGCAAAGCGTTGAAGTTATTCTTCATAAACGATGCGCTGCACACATGTGGAAAAATTGAAGGCAAGTTTCCAACCACACGAACGAGGTTCACTTCGGCCAGGTAGTGTAGGGACCAGGTCTGAGCACACCATCCTGTTTATAACGTTATAAAACTTTGAAATCAATAAGGAATACTTCACGATGTTTTGCAACCGCCACTTCCGAATCACTGCCAATAACTACTTCGGGATATTTAGCTAACTTGAAATGGTTGGTTAGTAGCCCGTTCAAACTGGACGCTGCAATGATCTGATCCGCTGCTCATTGTTCCAACTATAAATCGATATAGGTGTATATGTTTGCAGCATTCCAAGTGACGTCATGTTGGTTTTACCGAGTCTTTGGTCCAAGAACGTTGAATAAATCATCTGAACAACTCATTCAACGTCATCACCATCGTCACCATAATAATCATCATGATCGGTGACAGCTTGCCGCTAGAGGTAAAAGCTGATGCGTACCTGTGTAACATACATAAGTTGTCTCAAAGATTAGGTGTGAAATACAGCAGAAAATGTAGAATATGAGAGGACTAGTGGTTGCTCAATACAATCATTCTTAGATGCCCACATCTCCATGCATTATTTCGGGCAAACTGGAGAGAGACTGAAAACAAGGGCGCGAGTGACATCATTTAACAGCCATATCCGGGTGCATCTCCATCTTGAGTCAGTCTCGAATGAGAATTTTAAGTGTCTGCGATGGTTGCGAGAGATTTCAGTGCTTCGAATAAATACCGACTATTTCTGAAATTTACACGAATGTTTTTCTCTGTGCAAACTAGGGTGACATGAAATTTTGTGTGTACCTACGGGTCAATCTTGCCAACCGCTCACCCAGGTGATGAGTTATATTGTGAAATTCGTTTGTGTCATTTCCACTGGCTTTCTGAAAGCGCTTTTCGAAAATCTTGATATGTATCTAGAAGTCGGTCGTGGACGTAGCTCACATATGGAATGAGTTCTCGGATTTTTCCATGTGATTGGTCCGAATGTCCACTCCAAACTTGATACCACCGAA
>NW_008754722.1:0-1423 GCF_000715545.1 Opisthorchis viverrini | reverse complement strand
ACACAGTCGAAATTCGTCTTGGTACAAATATTTCACCAATTTCAGTTTTGAAACATTGAAGTAGGCCAATACATGTTTTCGAAAATGCTTACTTCACTCGTCCTATTCGAACGATTTAGCAGACTTTGTGAAGAAACTGCTCAGGAAGTTTGTCTTTAAATGCCATTTAAAGCCACGGAATGATTGCTGATGCTGTTGTGGTTACGACCGTAACCCCAGCTTGTGGATGTGCGTTATCTACAGCACTTTAAAATATAACCGCTCAAATGTTCAGTGTGTCCGCACTCAGGAGATTATCTACCCAGCTTCCGTGGAAGTGCACTTAAAGCAGATATACTCAAATACAATATGATTAAATATTGTAATTTTTACACGGGACACTTTTTGATGCAACTATGTGGTGATGGTTGTGTAAGGTTACTATAAAAATGGATCAAAATCAAATGTATTAAATTTTTTGCCGTGATTAGCATTCTGTTAACACCTTATTTAAAATTCCTATCAACGCCCAGTCACGAAAACCTAGTATTTTCTCATTGGGCTTCAGTATTTCTTGAATGGCGGTTTAAGCATGCCTCGCATGAATACAACCACCTTACGTCTTGTCAGTAACGGTTGCAACGGACAGTGAACAAATCGTCCAAATCATGTGCTATGTACCTAATATCGATGTCAGGAAATGACGAAGGAATGAGGACTGTGTGTTTAGGCGGAGCTTATGCGATCCTTGATTCAATACTGCATTACCATTAAGTTTGTTTCCAATACTCGGTTCGACAACTATATATCCTATTTCAGTGAGACCAATAGGGCCAAGCACCCTTGTGCCTTTTGCTACATCCTAGTAACGGTGGCCGTACCTAACGACTGCATATGACTTTTGTCTGATTTCAAATTACTTGTCAGTATATGCTATCGCTGGAATCAGGCATTGTTAGTTGGTTTTGTTACTTTGGAAACATCTACAGTTTTTCAAATCGTAACATACTACCATCCCCATATCCTCTGCTTTCAGAAAGTTCACGGATAATATGCTAGCAATTTGTCTACAGTGCTACATTCTGTTGGGCTTGTTGGCTTCAGTTCAGCCTGATTCAAGTAGGTCTCTATTTCCCCGAGCAACAAATTAAAATAATGAGAATCGTCATTTGTTTGAAAAAGTTGATTTATCGTGGTTGTCAATTGGGTACACGGCTCAAAGTTACAATCGTCACAGGTGCGCAGCCGGGAATATAAAAACAAGAAAAAAGTCTCTGCCCATAACACTAAAAATTGCAAGGACTTCAAGTTTTATAGATTACAAACGGTAACCACGATAGAAATTGTTTTTTTACTGTTCTAGTTGTTTCCAACGCAATTTACCAGTCACTTAACGGTTGTCTTCTCTCGATATCAGTGTCCAGTAAATTGAGCAAAAATAATT
>NW_008754721.1:0-1423 GCF_000715545.1 Opisthorchis viverrini | reverse complement strand
CCAATCAGTTGCTCTTGGCTGAGAGACCGTGACCTCAAAATTCTCTGGAGTTCTGTGAGATGAGCACTGCTGATAACTTCCAATGATCGTGAAACGGCCATAAAGTGCCTCCAAAACTTTCAGCAAAGAGTGGCTTCATTTCTGGACGAAATTTCGTTTGAAAAATTTCAAAAAAATTTCATAATACCAACAAAACCAAATAACCCCAATTTGATAGAGAAACCCTTCGAATATAGTACGGGGCGGGGATGTGATATGTCCACCCTCACAAAGTCACGAATTTCCACACTGATAATTGACTTCTAATCGTGAGTTACATTTTATCTATCAAGATGTTTTCTGCTACTTAGTAAAGGTCTTTTCTTATTCAATCAAAAGACCAAAAAGCCGCTCACATCTGACAGTTCGCTCTACTTTCCACGTGTATTTCGTACAGTTTGTTCGATAAACCCTTTGTTTCTATATAAGCAGTTTCGTCACACAGAAGGGAAATTTTTATAACTTGATCATATACGTCTTAATAATGGTTCACACTTCGTGAGATTTAAGCGTTTAGAGGAGCCGAGGTTGGTGAATCTGTGTCAGAGTTGGGTCGCAATAGACAACGCCAAAATTAAGTAAAATTGTAATCCGCTAGATTGCTGGCAAAAACTTGGTATAATTGGAGTTTTCCTGAGAAAACTGGGAAGCAAAATTCCTAAAGGATTTCATAGCCTTTGAAATTCAATTCTAAATTACCAGGTAGATAATTATAGCGTGCGTCATATAATTACAATGATTTTAATTTACTTCCGCTAATTTAGTTCGACACAGTGCTTTTGTGTAAGCTTGCGTGAAGTGGATTCTTTTTCGGCCATTTATTCTCTACGACGTTGCTCATCAAGCATCACTTCACAGTTAAAGTATAAACCGAAACCCATGCAAGATGATGTCGAGAGCCTATTCATACGCATTATACGCAATATAAAGGGGCTATAAACTCATAAAACGAATAGAAGACTAGAATTGAGGTCGCATAACGGATGTCCAGCACCGTGTTTGGGACAAAAGCCATAACAAAACATAGGGCAAGAGAGCATGCAAAAAAATTCCGACAGTTTATGCAAACGGCTCATAAGAATGCTGGAATCAATTGGTCTTCAACATATATTAGTATGGCGGTCTACGGTAGGCGAACTAGAATCCCTATCGTTCACCTATGGCAACTGTTCAAGGCAAAGCCTTTTTGCAATCTAAAGGTGACTCGAAGCCTGAGTCTAGAAATGATCAGTCAGAATAGCACGAGTATATTCGATCTAACAGAAGATCATCACCTAATGTGTTAGTCTTATTTCATTCGATCAGTTAAATCTATCTTTCTGTCAGCTATATGATATATGGGAGCTTTCGGCAACACTTTTTTGCCTACAGTACTCCATCGCCT
>NW_008754720.1:0-1423 GCF_000715545.1 Opisthorchis viverrini | reverse complement strand
AAATAACTCCGCATGGAAGGCCTTCTTCCTTTCACTGGTGACTTGGAGCTGACAAGCTATTTCTCACTGTACACCACTTCGGACTCAGCAGACTCGAAAACGTCCTCTGAAAATTCTTCCGCAGCATTATAACTTCACTGAGCCTGGCGAATGAATCGTTCAGACTGTTTCGTGGTACTCATGGGCCTTCGTCCAAACAACTAAGAGCCAACGAAAGCCTAAGCAGCGCGTGCCTGATGTGCCTGGCTTCATGGACGGTACTACTGCTCTAACGGTCTGTATCGGTTCATGCAAAAAATGCATTAGGGCGAGAGTACTTTACCCACCATGTCTGCATGCAATATGTACTGAAGGTTGTGTGACATTTCAGTATCCCTTTTTTCACGATTCCTTGCCTGTGAAGTGCCTCAACTGCACTGTTTAGAGCAAAAACTCACGAATTGACACTAGCAGAATGGCGTTCAGTTTCTGTCCTGTGCATGTAAAATTTCGATTTGCATTTTCGTTCAGACAAAACAATGATTACCGAACACAGTGATTTGCCATTGTCCATCAAGTTTTGTAATCGGCGGCCGATAGAGTTACCTCTGACCAAATCCATTTCGTGACGGATCTCATTAGCGATTATTTTTTGGACCGGCTTCTCGCCGCCACTCTGAAGTTCCCACGAGTGACTCAAATCACTATCTGCGTCCGTATGTTTGTACACCCGATTTAATGCCCTCAGCTTGACGCGATGGTCAGGTTTCAGTGCTGAAATAATTCGACAATATCAGATAGACTAATGAGAAGCAATCCAATTCTGTACCGTGACAAGTCGTATGACGATGCTGTCCGAAGGTAAAATCATACGGTTCTCGGCGACACTTTCGTAGTAGACATAAGCTGCTTTCCTCAGACGACCATCATACTTATGCTCAGTCAGGCGGGGGGTGTTGGCATACCCTGAGGACGGATGGGTTGTAAAAGCCACACAAGCTTATCTTCCAGCGACTGACCATGATTTTCGGTGCATTATCCAACTTGGCCGAGAGTCCAGGAGTACGACTTTCCTCATGCTATTCAAAACGTACCCGCTGTGCAAAGCAGGAGTCAGACCTTGGCATCTTACCGTATGAGTCCTTGGCATAGGGCAACTCTTCACAACCTTGCCATTCAGATCTTAGTGTCGATGGCTTGGTATGGGTGATTGAAATAAACCACCATTTCCATCGTCAGCAGCCTAACGGCGTCTTCCCTCCAAAAGGGATGGAGATAAGTCCCGCATGATTTATGGCCTGGATAGTAATAAGAATGTAGGTGACATACTCTCTTCTGGAATTCAAACTCTCAGAAAAGTCGAAGTGAGCAGGACATCCATTTTTACAGCCCAAACGGGGGAAACATTCCACAAAAAGTAAAAGAAGGCTGTATATCTTTGTAA
>NW_008754719.1:676-1423 GCF_000715545.1 Opisthorchis viverrini | reverse complement strand
GACACTACTCATATAGCGGTAATCGCTCAGGTAAAATGGCCACTATCATCTAATATCTCTAAAATGAGACTCCGTTGATGTCATCCCAATCATTCCATTCCACAAAATTTGACATTCTGCTAAAGGCGATTTTGACGGCCTGTTCGCCTGCGTTTGAAGTTATCTGATCAGTATTTCACACCCAACGTGATCCCCAGCCGGACCAGATGATACCTGGAAACCTATAAGGGCTTTATTCAACATCACTGGATTTCCTGGACCAACCATTATCAAAATCTCCCACAGAATTTCGCATCTCCACTCAAACACCTAAAACCTCGTCAGGAGTCGTCCAGTAACTGAATTCTGTCCTATGCATGGATTCCGGGGAGCTGCCATGCACAAGTCGATGGAACACCCGCGACCATTCACTTCATAATTTGCGGATGTCTCTTCTCAATCTCACCATTACTTACAAAGTAGTACAAACTATTCGATTGTCCCCATCCGTCTCCGCGATCGGTTCATTCTGAAGCGCTGAACATTCTTTATCGGATGCCAAGATCTCGTTGACTTTCATTCTATGCTGCTCACAAAGCCAGTCATTGTCCGTGCAGGTTGCGTTCCACGTTGTTCGTCAATACCAAAATCCCTCCCCAAAGGACCCTTACTCTCTACCCCGTTCCAGCAATGACATTATCAAGTCTCTACAGTTACAACGTGCACCATGACCATAAGATTCCCGACAAGATTTTCCCTATTACTGAT
>NW_008754719.1:0-253 GCF_000715545.1 Opisthorchis viverrini | reverse complement strand
CCGCTACCCGCGGTATACCACCCACTGTTTGTTAATCATTATTATTAATAATAATATTGTTCTCAGAAGTATTATTATCTACCAAGCTGCTCTGTTACTCCAACACGAACAGGTAGTGAGTGCTTGATAATTCATTAGCTGAGGTAAAACAAGTACATCTAAAATCAATTAAAACGGTCTACAGTGAATACGTCTGTTCTGGTCTGCTCAAAATTTTCAAGTTATCACTCGCAGTTGATCAGGGATTTTCACC
>NW_008754718.1:0-1424 GCF_000715545.1 Opisthorchis viverrini | reverse complement strand
TCGACTGACTCATGTCGCCCGCAAATACTGCTGTGTCAGTATTTTCTGCTTAATTCAGTCTATACAGATTTCGGTAGAATGTGCGGTCCGTGGGGGCGTGAGCTGACACTACAGTCTGACACAGGCATCCCTGTCAGGTATTACTGACCCTAAGTGGGCAAAATAATTAAACGGCGCACAGACGAAGTCAAATCAAGCGAAGCTCGTTCAGCTGTGAGGCTTAGTTCAACTCCCACGCCATGATACACCATGAATCGTTGTTTCAGAAACTGAGTAAAATATTAACACATAAAACTCATTCTGGTTGTTTTAAGATGTCCAATGCCCAAGCTCCGTAAATCTGTTTTGAGAACATGTTATACGTCGACTTTGAGGGAGCACGTGCTTCAAGCAGTGCTTGTGACCCAATACGAAGCGGCGCGCAGATCCTTTCGTAGAATAGAGCAAGCATATTAATTAAAATGTCATTTATTAAAGGAACGTCAATCGCAGGTTGTTGAACGCTATTCTACAATCCGTCAGTGGGTTCGCTCTTTAGTTGAGTCTCTGGTAAAACCAAATTGCTTTGCAAGTAAGCGCACTTTTCGAGTTGCGTACGATTTGGATTTAAGCGAAACTTAATGTTATCAGGAACATCGGAACTGTGGCAACCTGATGAGACTCAAGAAGCAGGGAACCGGTATTGGGCCATCGATGAGCTCTCAGTAACCTTAAGGTTTGTGTCCTCAAAGAACTGTTTCACTCCTCCGACTTTATCAAAGCCTGGCTTCTGTAATGCATTGGAAATGTGTTAGACACACCAAATTCTAATCCTGCTCTCCGCTTGATTGAGGCCCATAATCTTTACTAGCAGAGTGAATAGTCAAAGATACAAATGTGCGTAGGTTCAAAGCTGGTCTAATTGTGCTCCGAAACATTAATGATAAGGTACAATTCCTTTCCAACAAAGCATCCAATGAGGGAACGGCCAGATGAATTGTAGGAATTTCGAGGCGAAATGGCCGGAAATTACGATCGAGATCCGTCTACAGGGCACAATCATTGAGTGATCCCATCGTTTTGTCGCGCAAAGTCACAACTGATTCAAGTGCTTTCCTTCTTGAATTCGGGAATTATTCCTCAGGTATCTGTTTTCCGTCGACTAAATGGGGCCCATTTTTGTCCGCCAGTGTTGTACTTACAGTGGAAGCATTGGTAATTCAATATCTTTCAGATATATTGGTGTAGGGTTGTTGGAGAGAGTTTGTATCGGATTTCGCATAAGTGAAGTCTAAAATATTCAAATTTTTTTCGGAAAATCCAATGCAATGGAATTATAATGGGAAAACGTAACATTCCGTACTGACGATTGTTATTTGGGTGGTCGGATAAAGTCGAAGAGAGACATCGGTGGACACAGAACTGTGCGGGAAAATAATACTTCC
>NW_008754717.1:0-1424 GCF_000715545.1 Opisthorchis viverrini | reverse complement strand
CTAGTTCCGTGCACGCGCAAATCGCCCCAAGAGAAACAGTCGTCGCAAGCCCATGAGTTGCCTCACAAGCCCACCATCGGCGAATCGCGATAGGGGTTTGTGGAGGCATGCATCCTAGCTACCTTAACGGATAATCCATATGTAAGCCTATTGAAGACGAACGCGATATCAGGCAAATCAACAACAGTTTGTGGCACGCTGCCTTTAAACGGGAGCTGACACCTCAGTAATCCTCACGGTGGTTTGTTGGTTTTCGTAGCCCGACCCCAGAGACTAGCTGATAACTTCACCGCATATCGACCAGGCCTCTTCGTGCAACCGATTAAGAGTGCATTTACAAGACCAGATATCATGCAACATCATGAAAACTGATTATCAAACCTGGTCAGGAAAGATTACAAATCCTTAGCTGCAGTGCCATACCTCCTGGCATGCTTAAATTGCACTGGAAGATCTGTTCGGTATATGCTTTGTAAAAGACCTCAGTTGGATAACAAAACTAATTCAGTTTCCAGCAGTGGCAGATGGGTATTTATCAGACTTATCCACCAAGGGCAACTCAGAAGCCATCAATGAACTAAGTGCCTAATAAACGTGTGAAATGTTACCTGCCAAGAGGTGAGCGACACTCCCATCAAAAGTAAACTCACATCGATGAGGACCCAATAAGCCGGTTCGGGATAGACTCGAGCTAGGAACTCCAGTTGAGTGGGAATGGTTAGAAGCTTCTCGCTGTAATTTGGCATTCCATCTAGTATGTAACCTTTTTCTTTGCATTCCGGAGACTGCAATGCTTCATTGACAATGTTGAAAACAAGAATATCGGACAAATCTTCTCCTCTTTGCATGATGGAAATAATTTCCAGCCCCCTTCCGGATTTCTCCTCAATATGTCGGGTGATCAGTTCGGAGGCTTAAAAAGGTGCAAACGGACAGCAAGTGAGTATATGTTTGTTTGTTTTCTTGCTATCAGTAGTTTTTATTCTCAGGTAGGGCAACTCTATTCATCTTCGGTATTTCTCAAACTCGCTTAATCTAAAAAGAAGTCGTGAGGGATTAATTCACATTCATCATCATGCTATCTGTACAGACTTTGTAGTGAATACTATATAAGATTGCGATACTTCATGGTCTGTATAAAAATGGCGAACTACTGTGAGTTTCGAGGGGTACTATTAAGAGTAATAATACTGATATTTGACTGTCTTGTACAGAAACCGACAGCTAGGGATAAGACGTTATCGTATTAAAGCTGTCACATACAACTTGGTAACGATATATCTGATGGTAGTATAAGTAGTTTCGAAATTTTCAATCAGGATTTTGCCCTGTAAGTGAAGTTAATTTTTGGAGAAAAGCCGAGGAGCACTGTACACCTGTTTCATCCTTATTGCCAATCATCAACAGTGCGCATCTCACAAAAC
>NW_008754716.1:0-1424 GCF_000715545.1 Opisthorchis viverrini | reverse complement strand
TTTAGTCCTCATATCTACTGGTTCGTAGTGCAATCGTCAATCTCCATCCACGCATGTAAAACTGGACCACGCTGAACTATCGTTGACATGATTAGTTTCGTGTGCTTAATGCTGGTCCGTCTTCACGATATCTCACTTGAGGTATGAAGTCCGAGCATGTAGATCCTAGGTTTGATTGTCGCAACTGCTTCGAACTGAATGACACCCAATGTTCTTTGGTAGAAGTCTGATTCAGTCGGACATTTTAAACCTGACATTCCGCCCACTGGCTCATTTCATATCAGGCAAAGTCATTCATCCGCCGTATTCATTCAAAGCAATATCATTATTGGTTACGTCATTGGACCTCCTCGATGGGAACGCATTCATGATTTCCTTACGGCGCTCGTGTCCAGAGTCAATTCGACGTTACCACGAGATCACACATTTCCGTTGAGATTGCGATGTCACTATGGGGGATTCAGCCAGAGAATTGCGCTCAATGCTGGTGATTCCCAGCAAAACTGGCGCGCCAGCATAGTGCCTCTCTGCTTTTCATCATACACTAAACTTAAAGGACGAAATCCAGATTGAAGTGCAGGCACACCGCTTTCCTATTTGACCAGAATATTCATGCCAGCCTAGAAGGAGGGATGTTCAAGCGAGAGGTCTTTAAAACCCAAATATCTGCTCCGGTTTTTCGAAAAAGGCTATAAATTCTCATCAGAATCCTCAGAGTAATGAAGAAAAGATGCCTCACTTCTACGGGTGTTGTGACAATTTCCTATTGTCATTCAACTTGAAAGCTACCTTCGGATGATTTTGGACAGGTTCAGTTTCTGTTTGATGCCCCAGCAGTACATACGCCCATGAACAAGACTGGTGATCGGACAGCAGAGTTGGGCTTAGGGAACAGGCAAACATTAGAGCTTGTTTAGACTATTCGGCCGCACTGATGAGAAGCATATAGTGAGGAGCGAAATTCAAATAATTAAGCTCTTGTTGGAGTGATAGGAAAATTCCGGGAGTATTGGGTGTTCGTAATTAGAGGGTTGGTGTCGTAGATCTGGCTGTGCTAGTGCTACGCAATACATAGGTCCCATATACCGGATAGAATGTTTTCCGCTATACGAAAAAGGCGATGTCATAGTCCACTTTGGTGAGAGATCACTTTCGCGGATAGAGGCGTGACTTGCGCGTGACGGAAATCTAAACACATGATCAGAGACCCGAGTCATGTGTGGGTTTGCAGGAAACGTCACGCATGCGCCACTATATGTCATTGAAGTAGGTTGCTATTTGCGTGCAATTGCTTTTTGTTTTCACACGAGCCTCAATTGCTGTCGATATTCAAACAGATGTGCCAGATAGGCTTCACGCATTTAATTTATTACTCGTCCGACGGTAACGTGTTATGCCCACAGAACGTCCAGCAATTTGTTTTG
>NW_008754715.1:0-1424 GCF_000715545.1 Opisthorchis viverrini | reverse complement strand
GAAATGGAGCAAGTAAAACTTTGAAAAACTTTGTTACAATCCATGCCACTTGAATACCTCGCACCCTGAACAGCTGCGTGCTCCCGAATGGCTGTGAACAATGATTAAAAAATACCATTTGCATGTATGATTCAAACACTCATGAGGACGCATTGCGGAGTTCTTCTATTCAGAGGGTAGGAACATGGACATGTAATTATTATTTTAGGATCTGATGGATTTCAGCAGCAGCAAATACAAGGAACTTCTTGAAGATTGACGATCTTTTTCACGAAACATTCTAGACATTCAGCAGTTATTGAGCGACTGTGCAAACAAGCTACCTTCTAGATCAACATCCACATGTTTGTAGGCAAAATAAAACACACAGTCTATCGGATTCTTTCGCAATGGCTAGCATCGAGAGAGTCAACACCAGCAAAATCAACAAAAACATTTGGGGAACTCAGCTAGCTGACTTACAAATGGCAGTCGCTGAAGCGAAATATTGTGCAAAGGTGGGCATTATTGTCTTCGTTTGGAAAATACTGAGGACGTTTGTGTCACAAGAATCATCCTAAAACAGTAAGCACAATGATAAATCTTGGATCTTAGAAGAATATGCACGCTTGAATATTTCTTTTTTGGAATGAGTTCGACATTTCTGGCTACAAGTGCTATTCATTTCGTTGTTACTGGGTTTGTGAGCAGCAAGTTGATAAGTAAGCATTTGTCCGGTAAATGATGACAGTCCATGTTAAATAAGCCGAGAACCATTTTGCACCTCCTTTGTTCTCATTGCGTGCCATTAGCAGTGCGCTTCTCACGAACTTTGTGGAAAGCAAAATTCAACACAGGGCTTATATAGCAAACGTTGCATTTGTTACTTCGCTCCAGATCACGTCGACGAGTATGAAATGAGTCGAGTCTTAGTGGCGCAGTCGGTCAATCTTCTGCCTCCAGTATCTGAACAGTTTACATGTATGAACTACGGTGCCCATTCCTTTGCACAGGCGACTTATTGACTTGGGCCTAAGAAGCGCGCAATCTGCGTTACTAAGATGCCAATTGTTTTCCCAATGGTGTCCAATTTCTTTGTTCAAACGTTGCTGCTGTGGAATTCAATATGAATGTAGGTGGAAATTTGGAAGCTACATAGTAGCCAGCCTTGCCTGGCAACATCGTCCGACGCTTCACTGGAAAATATCCTGATTACACAGTCTAAGGTAGCAAAGTGGTTGAGACGCAAACATACTGAGCACCAATTTTCTGGCTCGAAAATAAGCTTCGTATCTCGAATGCTCCTGTCTAGGCCTTTCAGCCCTTTATGTTCATTCCGGCGTCGGGCATGGCAGATGAGCACCGAAGTAATACGGGTGCTAAACGATTATCACTTCTCTAAATACTGGGTCTAAACTCCAGGCTGATGTTTCGGCATTTTAATT
>NW_008754714.1:0-1425 GCF_000715545.1 Opisthorchis viverrini | reverse complement strand
TTCGGCTCCTGGTGTCAAGTAGACCAATACAAAAGCTAGTACTGTCTATCCTTCTCTCTATGCACTTCATGCATAATTCATAAGCCTGTTTCACTTGTCTTTTTGAAGTGACCTTTCGCCTCGGTAAAGAGGTGGAAACCAACCGGGTCGCTGTAGGTAGCTGGATGGCTCGACTGCACTCAGAGCTGTCCAGCGTGTGAACGCTACTTGAAAGCATCAGCTTGCTATTAGCAGAAACTCCAAAACAAGAAAACCAGCTTAAATGATGCTCAAAATGCCTTCCAAATGAAAAAATTGGGCTCATGCTCAAAATGCCTTCCAAATGAAAAAAATTGGGCTCCTATGATTGAAGAATGGGTGGAACTCACTGGCAGATCAGTTAATTTTACAGCTTTAATAGGAACAGAGATAGCACTGATATATGGGAATCCGCAGATTCTCCAATATCAATGATCATTTGACCAGAATTATATTCCAGTTACGAAGGGATTTTCTCAACTACAAGGAACTAATCAATCAACTCATTGGACCGCCTAATTCACTGTAGAATACACTCCTAGTATTCATTGAATTCACAGTGAATGAGGCGCATTACATAGAGGATCGAAGTCTCTCAGTATAAAAAAGGGACTTAGGGTAAAATCATGGGTGTTCGTTCATAATGCATCAAACCCTGTGAAATTCCGTGTGAAATGCGCTGGTCTGTGAATCGAAATATTCGCCGGAAAATTAGGAAACGTTTCTGAACACGCATTTGGGAACTGAGAGCCACCTGTTCAGTCCGAACTCCAATGGCGCTCAACGGGAAACGGCATTTGATTCAACGTTGGGTTTTACCCCACATTCCAACCCCATGATTAGACAGTTAGGTCTTTGACCTTCTTTGCTCTTCTTTTTTGTGAGAGAGGTTGTTCTGGTCATTCTGTAGACGCTGTAACTAAGTATCGAACAACCACACCTTGTACAAACACTGCGTTCGTCATATCACCTAGTTCTCGTTTTTCAGGAAAACCTAACAGCTAAGGTGAAGGTGCTAGAAGCCAGGCCATTCGAAGTCATTCCCTCAGCGGATGTAATTGTCCAAACGGACACTGAGGCTCTTCTGGTAAGTTCATGACCCTATTCTTGCACGTATATTTCATATCACTGGGCACCAAAACATTGCTTACATGAGACTGCTCATTCATTAGATTAATGGGTCCTGATCTCATGTCTATCACAAAACCGTACCTTTCGTTTACAAAGCGTAAACTCTTTGCCCACCAATCATTACACTGATATATCGGCGGCGCTAGCTTGATTGCCGCACGTAAAATGGCTGGACTGTGTCCCCGTTCATCACAGCACTCTCAGAAACATTCGTCTTTTCTGCGTACATTCTTTCCGCGTTTGTGCATCATTTAGGGACCGTCCATGTAGTGCGCG
>NW_008754713.1:0-1426 GCF_000715545.1 Opisthorchis viverrini | reverse complement strand
AAATTACTCTGGAAGTTGTCAAAACAGCATTCTGTTGGATTCCAGAAACTAACTGGTGCCCGTCGCCTATCTAAAATAAAGTCCGGAAAGCTGTATACCCAGTGTGATGATGCACAGAAAGGCACCCATCTAGGTAACTCTGTCCAGTGAGCGAAAATTAGAGCAGCCCCACGACCCATATAAGCCTATTCGGCACCTGAAAAGCAATCGGAAGTGTGCATAAAACGTAGCTACGAAGCTTAGATTTGTGTATAGCATCCGTCTATTTTGTGTTCGATCTTCCACCACAATGGGCAGCAATTGGTACAATCTTTCTTAGGCAACGGAAACTTTAAGTTGTCTCTTTTGGCACTTCCCTCCCGCCATGATCTATTGTCCGACAAGCTGTCATGTAAGGAGATAGTCTCTTTGGCTGAAAGATAAATGATGCTGTTCTGTAAGTCAACTTTACCGCTTACTATTAGCTTACAGAGTTCCTAATACCACTTAGACAGATACTGTTGGACCCGTCGTGTCGGTTTGTGGAATCAGTACCACTGATAATCCTACTCTACAAAACGCCTCGCCCTCGCAACACAAAGTTATCGAATTCAGAAATAGACTTCTTTTATCCTGGTTGACTGTTTGTTGCCATTGTCTCTAACCTTTAGCCGCCAACCATCTGATCCATATTCATATTCAAGAAGTGAAACAGATCTGGATTGGTGCAAACCTGATGTCGCCCGTACTCAGCGTTGCTTGCTACTGCCGGCACCAAAATGGTCTCAGTTGTGTAGTAAACTTAACCTGGAAGCATTCTCTCTAAATTTCATTAGATCTGTGGTTCAGCTTTTACCAAGAGGCGAGTAGTAATTTACCTCAATAAATGCCATAAAAAATGCATGCAAGCATCCCGTGTTTTTTTATTTTCGTGGCAGAGGTTAAAATCGAATACGCATCACAACCATTCAGTTTGTCATAATTTCACTTGTTCTTAAGTTGTCAGGATAATTCACTGTTCAATGTAAGAAGTTGGCCTTTTGTTGTCAGGAATTTTGTGTTCATCCTAGACGGAAAAACAATTGCATGCACAAAAGCCTGTTTATCATGTTGCGAAAAATCCTTCTTTCTTTCTCTAAGAAGAAATGAATGCTAATGGGATTTATTCACTGGGAGTGAAAGAGCTTTCGAGCCGAGAACACGTTCACAAGAGCCTCCTATTGACTCTGTTTGGTCAGTACAATTGCTTCTAAATTCCCACATTTTTGTTTCTGCTCTCACAGACGGAAGAAGAGAAACAGTTGGGACTCCCCATTGTGATGCCAAATTTCGACCGGACTACTTGCAATATTCCAAAATCCCAAATGTCCTTCATTGATTTCTTTCTGAAGGATATGTTTTCCGCTTTTGATTGTAAGTTGCAAAGAGTTCAAACCAATGCGCACAC
>NW_008754712.1:0-1426 GCF_000715545.1 Opisthorchis viverrini | reverse complement strand
CGCTTCGCAGGCTCTCCTTCATGGAGAAAGGAACTGATGTAGCGATCGACTAAGATCATCGCGACGGTTCCATGATGCATGCCATTCACTTCCCTCATTCCTCATCCTGATATACATCCGAAAATGGCCATACTCCTTCACTCTGTACTCCAAGGCGAAATTGTACCTTAAACAGGTGGGAACCCAGGTTCCATTTGATGCAATCAGCCTCCATTGGTGGCTGCTGGTTTTGTACAGTGAGAGATCGTTATTAAATGTTTCCCACGTCGTCTTGCTCTCTGGTCAAACATCCTTTACCTGGAGATCGCTATTGCACCAGATCGAGAAACCACTATGAGCATAAAGCTATTGTGATATGGTACTCGCTGCTTTATTACGTATCCCTCTAGAAGCGCCTAGACCGAAGATTCTTGTTTTGAGTTGGAAGCTGACTCTAGTGTGCGCACTATCCATATTCGGAGCGCACCACTCGTACCTAGGTAACTTGACGCGTCTTATGTATGCATGTTAATTGGTGTCCAGTGAAAACGCTTCCGCTTTTAGCCGTAGCTTTGAATCACACAGCTGGCATTAGACAGTCTGACACATTAAGTGAGAGTCTACTTCAAGCCGCGGTTCAAGTGAACACGCACCTAATATGTGCAAATTGTGGAAAGCGATTAACCCGAGCTTCGGAACCAGGGGCCTCCAAGTGTCCATTATCCGCACAATGCTCTCAGTTGCAGTTAAAGTAAAACTTTCTGCACCAAAATGTTACATTTTCTATCGTATGTGCTCAACCCAAAAACCGTCCTAATCTACGTTCACATTTTTGCAGTTCACTAAATTTCATGGTCCACTGAGGTTACCATGCCCCTCGCTGAAAAGTCTTGTGGGACAATACCCCAGCATCGCTGAGTACCCGGGATGCCTAAATGAGGCTTAAAAGTTTGAACTGGTGCTCTCAACTCAACTGCCTGATTGCTTTATTCCATCAAGGACACATCATAAAATCCGAAAATTCCAACCCATTGTGCGAATACTGAGTGCCACCAACAATTCTGGGGTTTCCGCGAGATTTGAGCTCGCGCGCCCAAGGTCAGTTTATGATTCAAGTGAATTAATTTGCCCCACTGGATGTCCTCTCTCTAACCGTATTATGTGGTATAGATTGTGAGCTGTTCTCCCGTTTGCCTCCCATCCTTCCAAGCAAGGGCACCGGTATGCTAATGCACATAAATTTGACGGTGAAAGTGGCAGGAACGATTGGCTGCGTTACAATTGTTTTAAGGTAATTTTCCATTTTCCCCTGATCACGGATTGTTAGACAGGATCGAGACGTTCTCCCAAGGTTTCCGGGTCGAGTTTGTTTTTTCGTTCTGCCTTAGAAAAAATGGCAAAGTATCCCGATGGAGCACACGCCACAAACCGATTTGAGTGAGTCTTG
>NW_008754711.1:967-1426 GCF_000715545.1 Opisthorchis viverrini | reverse complement strand
GTTTTAAGCAACCTTATGAGTAGTGCGTTTTGTCTATACAATGTATGGCGATTTCTCGAATATCATATCGATTAAAACAGGAACGGGCTGGTGCAAGACATTGAGTTAGGAAACAGCGTAAATGGTACACTTTTTTGAGATTCAGGTGATCCTCCTACGCAATTTTCGTTCAAATTTAAAACAAGTTTGATGAGCCCAAACTGGAAGGGAGAAACCAGTCGTGGGCTGTCGAAGCGTCTTCGGCAATCTCATCATTAGCTCAATACGTCAGCATAAAAGACACTACCACCCATACAGTTGAACACTTAAGAGTAGCCTGGAGGACATTGCGATCTAATCCAGTAAAATGTGAACCACATCAACGGATATACTACTCATAAGGTTCCTGAAAACTCTGAAAGTGCACGACCTGTTTCGCCCTACCAGTTAAGACTCATCTGGCAGGTGCAGTCCTCAAGT
>NW_008754711.1:0-838 GCF_000715545.1 Opisthorchis viverrini | reverse complement strand
TGAGTAGTGTCTTACGTCTGCACATGTGTCGGGATATCTCGACCAGACCGTTTGTAAACCGCGTTTACAACTTTCCCAACGGACTATGTTGATCTCACGCTGCAAGTTACTTTGAATTTTTATAAAAGCTGTTTACCAGTGTCATGTTTCTGCTACTGGGTGCTTCGGTCGGGCAGTAAGGCAACTCACGAGTGGCCGTTTTTTTTCAATTTACTTTTACTTTGCCATTATATCGCGTGACAACATGTCTACGGAAAACTGGCATCAGATACGCAAGACAAAGCTTACGAACAACGTGACCGCTTACCGATGAAATGCTGACAAAGGTAAAACAAAAACCGTTTTGTTAATTAGTTCCTTCAGCCGACGTGGAATTTGTTGCTTCAAGGCAAAGTTAGGATATTTGATCATTTTCAGTAGAGGTTTCGTCATTTTAGTGAAGCCAATCAATACCGAAAAGACAAAAAGTACTGGAGATCTGCTTCATCCTTATTGAGCAGTGCACTCCTCAAGAACATCCGAGTTTCGAACTCATGACTGTAGAATAACCCTCAGAATGACACTCAGTTTTCTTCCACAGGAGGAACTTTAATCGTTCTCACTCGAAAGCAGTGTTTGTTTCGTCATTACATTTGTGCTCGAAAGCTGACACCCGGACCTGTGCTCCGAATGGTTGATAGACAATAAGCAATTCGTTCAGTTATGGATCGTCAAATTTTTCCCATCAGAGGTAGTTGAAGTTGTAACGATAGAGCCGTTGTCCTCACGCGCATTAACAATGAACATCGTTTCTTAAGGAATTTTTTATTGACGCATGTGGGGGTTTTGCGGGAGGTGT
>NW_008754710.1:0-1427 GCF_000715545.1 Opisthorchis viverrini | reverse complement strand
TTGTTCTGGAGCGACCTTGTGCCTTCTCACTATTGCCAAGAGAACAACTAGTCGGTGAAAAATGGTATACTAGTTTTCTCTAAGCTGCATCCATGCTGCATTTTTGCCGCTAGTTGTCAATGGAAATCCGCTGTGCATTTACAAATTAGAAAAAGGGGTGTTCATAGAGATCCTGTGGCTTCCATCGATTCTGTCGCCTCTATCACTTCTATCGCTTCTATCGCTTCTGTCGATGTTCAAACATTGGAAGTATTCACATTACTCACTCAATGGTGTAACCTGTTTCCAATCTTCAAAAGAATATGAAAGCACACAGATTGGTGACTTTCATTGAGTGATAACAATGATCAGTATGAAAAACAGGATGCACAAACCAATGGCGTATGGATCTGGCAACCAATTAAATTGTTAGTGGCCGGTCTACATTTTTAACGCTCGGCATTAGAATAAGCTTTTAGTATTTTTCCTCACTTGTAGTATTTTTTCTCAGTGACTGACACAACTCCCTGTCAAGGCAGATNTAAGTTATTTACAGATGAAATTCTGCTCAGCATGTTGATGTGTACGGATCATGTGCCACGCAACCGGACATTTTCCAATCCAAATCATGTTCACCGACAAGCGGTCTCCAGAGATAAGCGATGCCAAGGCAGATGGACCACTAATAGTTGATGCAGACCCAAGATGCGAGACCCACGGCTTCTCACTAAATGCACTAATAGGGGCAAAATCGTTTTTCGTAAACAGATGAGACTAGACAGCTACTCATGAATTATTGGCACTCCCAAATAATACGTATCCCCAAGATTTCTTTAGTAACCATACGTTGGATCTGTGAGGTTTTTTGGTGATTTTCTTCTGGAGCAACCTTGTGCCTTCCCATTATTACCAGGAGAATAACTAGTCGGTGAAAAATGGTATACTAGTTTTTTCCAAGCTGCATCCATGCAGCATTTTTGCCGCTAGTTGTCAATGGAAATACGCTGTGCATTTAAAAATTAGAAAAAGAGGTGTTCATAGAGGTCTTGTGGCTTCTATCGTTTCTATCGGCGTTCAAACGTTGAAAATATTCACACTACTCACTCAATGGTGTAACCTGTCTCCAATCTTTAATAGAATACAAAAGCATGCAGATCGATTACTTTCATTGAGCAATGACAATGATCAGTATAAAAAACAGGATGCACACACGAATGGCGTATGGACGTGGCAGTGAAGAAATTTGTTAGCAACCAGGTAAAGGGTTTTTAGCCGCTCTACATTTTTAAAGTAGTATTTTTACTCGGTGACACATAGCAAAAAGGACTGCAAATTAGGGCCAAACGATGCGCCCAAAATCCACTCAGAACGAAGTCCAGCACAAAGCGAACAGCAGCCTACCGACCAGAAAAGGCCTTCGGGCAATCATTCTGTATTTGTTACACACA
>NW_008754709.1:0-1427 GCF_000715545.1 Opisthorchis viverrini | reverse complement strand
GAAACATCATGTTTCCGTCGTATTCTCCTTGTACCATGTTGTGCTTAACGGAACATTTGACTCTCCGAGTTAAGTCACTCAAGTTTATTTTGGATACTGCTCAGTTTTCAAAAGTTTTCGGCCAACAGTATTTATGCGCTTATGGATACCATAACTCAATGCCCTCAAAAGTCTTCAAACTAATTCCAACCTAAAATGGCTTATTATCGCTTGTTGCTTTCGTCTATGCCTGTGTCACCCAAACGCATTCACGAACACTTAAGATCGGTGTACCTGGCACCTCGAATGATATTCTACAAACAGTCAAAATCTTCAAAGACTTTCTTATTTACGGTACTTTTCAAAACACGTTTTATGACCATAGTTTGTTTTTCTCGCACACTGCCATACAAAAAGGAAACCTACACAATGTACGTAATTTACCCAGATTGCAGAATGAAACATGTCAAGCAATCGGATATGTGCAGTCTGTTAAATTTTCTTATTAAGCTACTCTTCTGTTACATATTATTGATCTATCTAAACGTCATTTTTAGTAAAATATGTGTGAAATAAGGAAAAATTCAATAGTCAAGAAATTAACCAAATCTTCTCTTCCTTGAAATAAGATTAAATTCCGCAGATTTCTACATCAGCTGTCAGATTTCCTGGCACATCTTCGGCCATAGATGTTTTAGCCCACTACTACGGAAGACATATTAAAGAAGTCAAACAAAAGTGACAGTTTTGAAATCATCAAGTGTACACGGAGCAAATCACCGGGCTTTTACCTTCGAAAACAATTTTCCAAAAGGTGGAAAAGTCCGAAATCCTCCTATCGGTCCTGCTTATTAGTAAAATGAAACAATTTTATTTCAGAATACAAGGACCTTGAAGAGGGTGAGTTTCTACTTCAATTAATCTTGCCACTACGTAGGATCACACGGTGTGTTGCTCGCACATGAATGGGTAGATAAAATTACTTTTACGGTTTTCATCAGTGACTAACTGGCACGCCCAAATGAACAGCCAGGTGTTTTTCTTTATAATCCTTGTTATTTAGCTTATCATTAAGAAGTACATTGTGATGGTATTATCCACTGCATTCTACAGAAACGTGTGGCTAAACAAACAAGTTGTAAACGGTCAGACAACAAAATAGGGCGAATGAGTATCTCTTAATAAACCAGGGAAAGTAAATTAAGGTATAAAGAAGGTATGCACCTAAGCGACCACGTTCATGGAACGCAGACAGGACTGCAACGCACAGTATAAAAGGACCAATCAGGTCATCGGCTAAGTACACTACCCAAGAAGTAGTAAATGTAGAGAATGCAAAACAGAATACCAAATAGGAGACAAGGAATTTTACAAAATTACGAAAAACCCTTACCTTGTTTTTATGCGCATTTGGAAGTTAGTAAACTGAGCGAGCCAGGTGGATGTGC
>NW_008754708.1:0-1427 GCF_000715545.1 Opisthorchis viverrini | reverse complement strand
GGCGGGGCTTATCTGGAAAAGATCCGATTATAGTGCCCGCTGACGTAGTCTGTCGCTTTCAATTTGTCATCACGTATACCGATGAACTACAGAGTTGGTTAGGGTGTCAGCATATGAGTACTTTTTCATGTTTGGATTACCAAGATAGTCGATTTGCTTTTTCATGAACAAGGAAAACGTTTTATGCCGAAACATGACTAAGTAAGATATGCTTGCAAGAAATTTCTATGGAACGAATCAAACAACCATCCTACCGAGCAGTTTGGATTGACTTTCGATGACAGGATAGTTCATCCCACGTTTACGGCTGCGACGCAAGTGTGCGAACTGAGGCGCGCATAATCTGCAGACGTGTTTTCAGGAAACAGCTCCATTGCATTCCGACGATACTGTAAGCCTTACAGTGATGACCGCCGACAACTTTGTTGTACTGGAATGATGTTCCGTGACGGATTGAGAAGGAATATCTTCAATTGGATTTTGACGAAAACAAGCACCTCATTTTCCATGATATGATCGTTTGACGCATTGGAGTATTCAGGCTTCAATGTCAACTTTCCCCCGACGAATGAGCTCACGACATTTTGACTCGAACAATTGCTCTGCTCAGGTTCCATGGTACATCTCGTGCTTTGCCGTACTGCGCCCAAGTCACGGAACTCAAGACCTGTAAAAATAGTTCGCTTGGTAAGAGCTTTAGACAGGATCGAGAAAGTGCAATGGAAGCGACCGGTGCAGCTAAGTTTGGTCACTGAACATCCCAGAGTAGCATAACTGAACGTACTTTAGGTAGCTCTCTTGCTACTCATTTATTCGATTCTGATCCTCTCAAAAGAGACAATCTTAGAAAAGAACTATTCTAGGCTTTGAAGAGAACTCTTCAAAGGGACGCAGCTTTATTAATTGCTTTAGGGGGCTAAAACAAGTAGAGATAAATTAGTAAATCAAAGCGAAGATTCTTTTTGTGTCTTTATGCCGAAATCATAACCCTTCGTGATTTACTCAACGTTACAGCTTGTAATGTAGACTACTTATTTGACGTACTCTGTTTTTTTGCTACTTTAGGACAAAGATCAGACGAATCAATCGACGGGATGACAACTATTCATTTTTCTACAGAAGGTGCAGAAAAAAGTAAGAATTTCAATCATCCTATTAGGATTTGACAACTGTGAGATTTTCAACGTGATTGCTCAACCAACTTGTTGATAATAGGACCAACTGTCATGTTGTTCTATCAACTGATGAATCTCTAACTGTAGTTGATCACGGTTCAATGTACTTTCCTTCAAGAATTTCAAGTGAACAGATTATAATCTCCTCTCGTTATTTACATAGAGGAAGCTTCAAGTAGCTCTCGATTTGTTAGGAGTTTCGAGTCAAAATCGGCTCGGATAGTGTGTATCATATGGAATTTTTAAGGTCTG
>NW_008754707.1:0-1427 GCF_000715545.1 Opisthorchis viverrini | reverse complement strand
TTTTTTCATTCTCACGTCTCGCACACCGCGCCTCATACAATATACAGTAATATGAAAAGGGGCAAAAAGCTGTCGGCTTCTGAATGTTTTAGGATAATTTGCTGAAATTGTAGCAGCTTAGTCACTGTGTAAGGCCAACCTTGAGGAGTACACTTAATAGGATGATGTCAAAACTGAGGAATTCGACTGGGATCCAAATGGGTCTCTAGTTCATACAAACTTAGTTTGCAAGTGACTGTATTTCGCGAAAACAACTAAGTTTCTCACTAATTACCAAACATTTTTGATATGAATGGGCTGGTCGTTCATGTAGCGACAAAAGTGGGAACGCGGAGTTGTGCGGAATAAGCTACAAGCTATTCCGTTTCCAACAGTACACTCGATGACGTGAAATCTGCTAAGATCGATATGTTACTATAAATCTTAAATGACATAAGCCTGTAGGTTCGTTTTTCCCTTGCAAACTGCTTAATATCGTGGTAGAATGGTAGCAAAATCACCGCTTAAAATGGCAGCAAATAATACCAACTGTACAATCTGATATCACCTAGTTTGCTGTAATACTTTTATACTGGAACCAGTTGAGTTAGAAATTTAGCATTCAACAACTGTTTAAATCAAGGATAAGCTGCAAGCTATTGGTTAAACATGTTTATAGTTGCTGGTTTAGGTCAGACGGGCTCACTTCACTCACTCTTGCTCGCATTCACGATTAACATAGGGCACGAGACCTCTGATACACAATCAACCTGCTGGAAGTTTCATCAGTGCGGTCGTGATGTGATACTTTCTGTAGCCGTTTTAATGTGCCTTGCGTCTGATTTACGCATTAGATACCATTCTTTTTTATTATTCGTTCATTTTTTGATTGAATGAAAGAGTTGGTATTTACTGAGCCGTTCAGGCACATGAAAGATTGTGAACGGACCAAACAAAACGCGAGTTATGACTATCTATAAACACCCATTGACGTTGGAAATCAGGAATATTCGTTAGAGACTATGTATAGTCTAAAGTACGAAAAGAGAAGCTACCCACATAAACTCATAATGATGTCTCTCTGAATGTTGACTAAGCATATGCTCTGCTAACAGATCAAGAGCCGCCTGGTCAGTTACCGAGTTACGAGTATCCCAACGCGTTTTCATTCCGACCATGTGCGTTGATGCCCATGGTGCACTGTTCAGAATACAGTGTGACAGAAAGACAGCTCGACCACCTACTTCTGTGTACTCCTTCATCATAAGTCGGTCATGTCACAGAGAGTTTGTCGAACAAGTTGAGAGGGCACAATCCCGTCGTGGTAGTTGTGAGAAACTAAGCTCAAGTGGGATCGCGTCAGCCGGCCAAAACTGGTCATGTCAAAGACAAAGATAGTGCCTTCAAAGTCATGTAACTTGTACTTATGAATTTTTCACAACCGGTAC
>NW_008754706.1:0-1427 GCF_000715545.1 Opisthorchis viverrini | reverse complement strand
TTATCTGCAGTGGGGCAAAGCGGTCACAGCTCTGTGGTGTTCCTCCCTTTCCTAATTGTCTTGAGTTCCCAGGTTCTCATCCTCCCGGGGGTGTAAGGTATGAATCGCATCCGGGACGCGTTGTGTGTGCAGTGACTTTACGGCTTTCTGCACGATCTTGACAAGCTCCAGACTGTATACAGGCTCGACTTCCGGCCGCAATAATTGGATGAAGGTACTAGTTCGCTACCAGTGTAACGGTGATACTACTGATGGTAAGGCATGCGGTAGTATGTGGGGTAGTATGTGTTGCTCTTGGAATTTCGCTTTGCGTCTCTTGAAAAGGGGTGTTATGTTGTGGAATTTGCGGAGACACTTTGTGACATTTGCTTGGATTTGAGCAATGAATGATTTGAGTCAATGAATATACAGGAAGGGTCAAAAAGACGTGTTCAGGAGAAGCTGGATGTTCAGTTTTTCAAATACGATGCAAATGAGTGTTTGCTTCCCTGTCCAATGGTCTGTAACCGGTCAGTTGATATTTTCTAATAAATAACTCCCATCGAAGCCTTTCTTCTTTTCACCAGTACCTTTGCCCATCATAATTTATTTTTTACAATGCTTCAGATATAAAGATTTCCTATTTGAAATCTTCTGGCTTCATTTTGGTTGTCAAAGACTTCATCTTGGACAAAAGCATCAGACGAGAACACCGACGCTTTTCTCTCCTACTCTCCATCACGAAGTGGCTGGATCTTACCGCGGTGTGATAACTATGACTGTGTTTCGGATTGCGAGCGTTAAACTGTTACATCTACTGATTTGCCAATCTGTTCTAACTACTACGGACTACGCTCCAGTGCCTAGTTCCCGAAAAAAGACTCACCGGAGGGGACACAACGGCTATATTCCAAACAAGCGGGTGAGTGCGTTCGAGTGCAAAAGTAACAACGGCTCCGCGCTATTTAAAGGGCACTTTCTGACATTGATCCAGGCTGTCTGATGGGCGTTTGGTGAACACTCATCAACATCGATCGTGCTTCAATGGGACGCCTGAGCGCTGATCACATTCCGTCGTGATTCTGTGGCGTGCCTGAACACTCATCGGCTTCTTCTGAATTGGTCGAATAATTAACTAGTCTGAATGCTTGCCGCTGAGATTTTCGTGGAGTTTTAGGGTCCCAGTAGGTCTTGGGAGTTCTGTGATTAATCTCAGGAATCCGATCTTCCCTAGAGAAACTCGAGGAGCCCTGTATACCAGGTCGATCAGTTGACTGCGGTTTTACAAACAGTCTCCTTGTACTGAGGGTTTGAGGATTGGAACTATTTTGGCGACATTCTCCTTGAAAATGCAGGCCACTCTGACGGTCTTCAGCCATCGACCGCCGCCTTGTTGTTAGGGTTTCGCTCTGATTCGTCTTTCTGATCCGTCACGAAGAGACTGGACC
>NW_008754705.1:737-1428 GCF_000715545.1 Opisthorchis viverrini | reverse complement strand
ATTTCTCGAAAACAGTGCAATATGGGTTCCAGTAGATTATAAGCCTGACGGAAACTCGAGGACTGCGCCTACGTGATTAGCCCGAACTGGAATGGCGAAGCAGCTCGTGGGGTTTCAATGAGATTTCAGCAACCAGAAGTATAATTTCCCCCTTATGAATATATACTTGTATATCTCGAATAATTTGCCAAGTGAATCTTGAGGCGGCCTGTGTGCAGCACATTCAGCTGGAGAACATCATAAACGAGAGTTTCAATTGAGTCTGCTGTGAAAACCAAATTGATTTGCAGATGAGTGTGTTTCTCGAAATCAGTGCAATTTTTTTCAAGTGGATGATAATGTTGACGGAATCTCGGGGACTTCGCCGACATGATGAGCCCGAATTTGAAGTTAGAAACCAGTTCTTGGATGAAAATGTGATTTCGGGATACTTCTGTGTGCTTTACTTTATGAAAATATACTTCGAGGTATCGCATATCGCGCCCACTGATAAACAAGTCGTCCTTTGTGGAGCACAATCAGCTCGAGAACATCATAAACGAGAGATTCAAGGAGAGATTCAATTGAATCTCCCGTGAAAACCAAATCTATTTTCAGATGAGTGTGTTTCTCGAAAACAGTGCAATTTGTGTTCTAGTAGATAATGTTGTTGACGGAAACCCGGGGACTGCGCCTAACTGATGAGCCCGAA
>NW_008754705.1:0-639 GCF_000715545.1 Opisthorchis viverrini | reverse complement strand
ACTGAATCATGAGGCGGCCTGTGTGCAGCACATTCAGCTGGAGAACATCATAAACGAGAGATTCAATTGAGTCTCCCGTGAAAAACAAATTGATTTGCAGATGAGTGTATTCCTCGAAAACAGTGCAATTTGGGTTCAATTTGATAATGAGGTTGACGGAAATCCCGGACCGCGCCTACCTGATGAGCCCGATGTGGAAGGGCCAAACAGGTCGTGGGATGTCATTTAGTTATTTTAGGAAATTTGTGCGTATATTCCTCTATGAATATATACTATGAAATCTCGATTATCTTGCCAACTGAATCATGAGGCGGCCTGTGTGCAGCACATTCAGCTGGAGAACATCATAAACGAGAGATTCAATTGAGTCTCCCGTGAAAACCAAATTGATTTGCAGATGAGTTTGTTTCTCGTAAAGAGCGCACTTTGGGTTCAAGTAGATTATGAGGTTGATGGATCCTCGAGGACTGCGCCTACATGATGAGCCCGAATGTTAATTTAGAAAAATGTTCTTGAATGTAAAATGGTTTTCGGCATACTTCCGGCTGCTTTCATTTATGATAATATATATCGAGTTCTCAAAAATCGCGCCCACTGATACAGGAGGCGACCTGTGTGGAGCACATTCAGCTGGAGAAC
>NW_008754704.1:0-1428 GCF_000715545.1 Opisthorchis viverrini | reverse complement strand
AACACCTTAATAATTGTAATTTCAGTTATCCTCCTAAGAGACACCGAGCCGCTCAATATGCTCATTGGTGACGGAACCCAGTGTTTTCTGACTCAATATCATTGCAGTTCTCCTAAGTTGGTCTCTCACAAACTAAAAATTCTTGGTCAATGCTTGTGTTCAAGAAACGTGGTCTGATAGCGGCATACATGTTTTTATCCAAAAATAATGTGAATTTATGGATTATTTTGTTGCGCATTCCTCAAGTTACACAGAAAACGGAATCCAGTGTACAAAATTCACATAGCTTACAAAGAATTGAAGCTTTAAAGAATAATTTCAAGCAAATATAGCGGATGTTCTCGAGATTTCCTATACAAAATCTTTCTTTATAAATTAGTTTTTAGACTGTTAATGAATAGAGTACATTGTTTCAACTGTAGCGCAGGACAACGGCTGCGATTTTGCTTCGTTCGACTCTCCTGTCTGCTCAAGTCAAACTCTGCTGTTGAAAGCACGGACAGTCTGATGTGGAATGCTTAGTAGGCAGAAATTTAACTTGCATTTGACAAAAAAATATCAGGAGGCTTATAGGTTACACGCTTTAAACAGAGTGATTAGGAAAATTCAAACTTGCATGGCACTTCATATATCACCTTAACATTAGAAAAGCCAAGATGTTTTATACCAAAAACTTTAAACAGTACGTTCGTAGTTCCATAAGCACCTCTAAACAGAAGCCGACTTTATCTACCCGACTCTAAATTCTCGAGGTCTCTTGGACAGAGCATCGCTTCAAGTAACCGAAAAGCAAACCTTTTGAGATTTTAAAAAAATGTATTTGTTACGAAATAACTAATATGAATTCCAGAGAGTTGCTTCTGAGATTAGCTCATAACCTCAATATATTGCAAGCAAATCAAAACAAAGCAAAATGCTGGCCTTGTCTGCTGGATTTAATTTCTTTCAATCAATTATCCTTGTGATATTGAGTAGATTTGTGGGAAATCGCTGAAATAAAACCAATAGTGTAGTAGAAAACGGATTACGTTCTGTGTAAGTATTGAATTTGAATTACGCTTGCACGTAGTCCTTTCTGTTTCATCAAAAACCACAGAATTTAAGATCGTCTATAGATCTCAAAATAATCCACCATTAAACTTGCAATATGGTGCGCTTTTTTATTGAGCTACTTCGTTAAATCGAACTGCTGTCTTCTTGCAAGAAATCTCAGTACAAATTTAGATTTTGGAATCAGGAACGACTACAACCCACTGTGGTTGTATTTTATTAAATTTTCATGCTCATGAAAGAGCAGTTGGGAAAGGCAGACAAAAATATCAAAAAAACACGTTGTTTGAAATCCCAAGAATCATTTTCATCCGTTGAAAAAACGCTTTGAACGAGCACTCCCTCATACGCTAAAACTGGAACCAAAGAGAATGTCTT
>NW_008754703.1:720-1431 GCF_000715545.1 Opisthorchis viverrini | reverse complement strand
CAGAATGCAAGCAGTCGCATCGTCCTGGGAATCGATCATGTCAGAAACATCCTGAAGATTCCCCGAGAGAATATCTTGCCCCTGATAATTGGTCTAAATTGCATTGGGAGCCTGTGACAGCGGGTGCAATTCATGGCTGACGCGTCACATTTTATTACGAGAATATATTCCGTGCAAACCTGCCAAATACCCCACCTCTTTAAAAACCCATTGGGAAGGAATAACGTTGAGATAAAATACGAGTCTGGCAGCAATGAGGGTCTTCGGCGAGGTATGGTAGAATGTGTGATGTTATAGGAGAGCACGGAGGATGGTTCCGAGTAAGTGGAAGGAACGTTCGTCGTTCTCGGTGGTTGCGAAGTCATTGCAAACGTCTGTTAGAACTATTATTGACTAGTGGGAAGGGAACTAAATCTCCACCGCCAATGTTTGTCTTTTTTGCGTTAACAATTAACACTGAAGCTCACCTGAAAATAGGGCATGACGTCGCAATTCTATGAGATGTAAGTAGAATGAATTTGGTCGTGTTAACCGCCGTAATTCGGGTGATCCGCAATTAAATTCACCAAGTTACAAAGGAGTATAATGGGAGACACATGGGATTTTTCTAAAGTAACGGATGTGTAGTTGTTTGAGTATCTGAGAACAGTTCGTAATACTGCTGAATGTTCTACACCACTGCTCAATGCTGCACATCATCCTGCGCGGCCA
>NW_008754703.1:0-489 GCF_000715545.1 Opisthorchis viverrini | reverse complement strand
CCCCGAAACTATTTGGTACCAGTGATTCCTGATCACACTGGCACTATCTCCATTTGCCACGTCAGTTTGACTGCAGCATGACAGAATTAGTCATTTGAAGTGACCATGTTTGCAGCCCGATATTAATTGCCTTACCCACCAGTTTACAAATTATTATGGGCAATGGTCACATATTAGTTGGACGTAGCTTAGGAACCCTCTAGATAATGGTGTAGCACGAGAACTGTGACCTCGCCTCATAACGTAGAATCCAGGTGTGATTTCGCCGCTATCACGAAGACATGTAGATGGATTCGAGTCAATGGTCGTGGTGATTTGGACAACGTAATGTGCGCCCAGCCCAACTAGTCGATATTTTACGGCTGTTTGACCTATTATTGCGCGTCCGCTTTCCCCAGACTGCTAATTGACAAACTCGCCTGTATTTTTCTGCAGTAAATCTTATAACCAAGGTGGACTTGATGGAAGATTACTGTGGCTTAATACAGT
>NW_008754702.1:0-1431 GCF_000715545.1 Opisthorchis viverrini | reverse complement strand
TGCCTCGTGCTGCCTGTCCACTTCTCGTTGGATGACAAAATATACGTGTTGGCTTAGTCCTAACCATTTCAGTTTTTGGAATAATATGATTAGTTTCTTCTCTACCTAAATAAAGAAGCCCAGTTATTTTGAGGGCAGAGCGACGTTATGTCGACATCAGATATGCTTTTACAGGAGACATCGCCCAGGATTTTGTGACCGATCGTCATCAAATACTGTTTGAGGTTGTTTTCGACGCTTGGATTTGTGATTCCTCCGATTGTAAAAACTTCTTCCCGATGTAGCAAGTCTGAAAGGCTTTGCCGTGGCGGGCTTCATTCATCAAATAGGGACGTGTGACTAACTCGGACCTTTGAGGTTTGGACAACTGCGTCAGACAAAACAATCTCCAATATAAAAAATTACAAAGGGATGAAAGCAAGTCAAATAAGCCCAGAAGAAGGTGGTTTTATTGCTGGCCCGCTCAATAATCGAATCCGGGTCATTGTAAACGTAGCAAGTCAAACGGAAAACCCATCGCTTACGAGAGTCCTCTGGTGAAAATCCGGACGGTGTAAACGGGTTTTCTCCGCAGAATAGCTGTCACGCGTGTTCCTTACTTGTCCGTGGACATGTGGAGTTTGGCTGACCACTTGCCCCCTGGGCTCGTGAGTCTGCGTATCGTGAAGGTGTTGTGCGTTTTAGTTGGTTGGGTTCTGTTCTCATATATGTCGAGTAAAACGCGAAAAAACGATAGCGTGCAATCACATCGCGCAGTTAAAGATATTTCAGTACCTGTTGTTGAAAAAGGCCATGGTCATGCCACGATGTCGTTTCGAAATGAACGTTGTGGTATGTGGAACAAAACAGAGCACGATGGAGACAGTGGGCATGGATGCACTAATCAGACTGAGCGACTGAGGGATGAAATTCGAAGAGCCAAATGTAACGGCAAATACCTTCGGGTCATAGGAGTGGAATGGGAATGTTCAGAACCTGTATAACAGGGCTAAACGACGATAGAGCTTTGATGTAGACCGATGTGCCAAGTAGAGGCACACCTCCCTGTTGCCTGTGTGGACGAGTGCGCTGTGGAACCAAAACAGCCGGAGGTAAAGAAGTACCGTGGGGTCAAAGGGGCATGAAAACAATTACAATAGAGGTAAAAAACACTTTCTGCAACAAAACTACGCTTCAGAGGGCAGACGCAGATGTTGTCCAAGGAAGTTAACGTCTGCATAAGAGATGGATAGGAAGATGATTAATGGACAAGAACACCTGTGGGTGGTTGTCTCACCTGTGGTTTAATGCTTGTGTGTAAAAGCTGGTGAGTGTACATGCCATGATCAAGTAACAGGACAGCTGGTGTGAGAGCGTAAATTACAAGGATTTAAGATCTATTTCAAATGGTCTCCAGTAGAATAACAGGATCGAGTGTAGCTGTCGCTGGAA
>NW_008754701.1:0-1432 GCF_000715545.1 Opisthorchis viverrini | reverse complement strand
TCTAACCACTGAGCCATCTGGTATGCACGTATCCTACGCACATACGAAGGTTTTAGAAATTAAGCACGAGTATTTCCTATTGATGAATTCCTGTCAACGGTGACGATGACCCTATGTTGAATGATCTTACATAGTTCAGTGAGATAAAAACAGTCGTTGTCGGGGTGTGCAGTTGCAGCATCATCTCTGACATTCGCCGTAACAGTTGACTGGAAAATCCGATTCAAAGACGGACGGTTTTAACATTGTGGTGTTCGCTTCTGTGGATTCAATCAAGCATCTCGGTGTTCCTAAAACGATTCCAGTGTAGTTCCACGGTCAACCTAAAATCGTTTCTCCCCAGGGTGATTGGATGTGTGAAAGTAGCATTGGAGAGTCGCAGCGCCTGCCAAATAATTGGGCATAAAGATTCGGAAACGTGGATATAACTTACAGACGGGTATTTGGGTGGCTAACGGTGAGGAGATTGTAGAAAAATGTAAATCCCTGGATCCGTAGTGCACGGGCATTTGTCTCCCCTTATCACAATCACCAACATTTGAGTAGAGTTGATCAATCATCTGTTCCAAAGTCATGCCACGCCACATGAGCACACCTGCCTCGCGATACTGTCCGTAAATGAAATCATCTTGAAATAGAAGACAGTGAGAGAGTAGAGAACGACAAACAAATCCATATTTGTGCGGAACAATCATATCGCGCGGGCGAACCCGACATACCTGGATTAAGAGCCGAGGCGGATCCAATCTGACATGCTTCTTCACCGTAGTTTGTCATGTAGAATGAGATACGTCCTTGGCGTTGCGATTCATACATAATGCGGTCCATAGTGTTTAACATAACCATCGTTTTGAACATTTTCAATACATGATCTTTTTCGAGCTGTCATCGTAAGTAACAAATCAAGATGGAATAAAACGGGGGAACACACCTGTGGCTCTACTTCGGGGGAAAAGGCCGTACCATCTTTGGTCAGCACACGGTATACTGGCATTATTTCTTCTAGTTCCGGTCTTCTAAGTTCCAACTTAGATGTATAGACAGCTTCTCGGTCGGGGGAAATGTTAACGACAGACAACTTCAATCGTACTAGGCAGGGAGAAATACAGAGCCTACCTTCCGCGTGCATTGAGAAGGAATCTGTCTTAGGTTTGTACACAGTCGGCGAAAAATGAAGCCCGGAACATGCATCATCAAGAAAACCTAAAGCTAAAAGACAAAATAAAAGGAACTACTGGTTAACAGAATGTACCAGGTGAGTTTGGTGAAAACTCTGCTTGGAAAATACACGACCTGCCTTGGTATTCCTATCCAAACCGTCAGTTCTTCACACGCACCGGCCTCCTGTATAAACGGCGGCCACTGAATTATGAGTACCCTGAGGCGACTCAAGGCAGCCATGCCTGTGGAAAATTTACCAATGGCTACTGGG
>NW_008754700.1:0-1433 GCF_000715545.1 Opisthorchis viverrini | reverse complement strand
TTATAAGCATGGTGGAGCATTGGTGTTACCTGAGAGTCCGATTGAAGGTTGATAAAAACCTGGGGTAGAATTGCCAAGAACTGACTGGCACCGGTAGAAAACCAAAGTACCTGTGACAGAATGGATCGCGTACTTTTTGCCTATGTTTTGAAGATGACGAGTGCGTTCTTAACGAGGGGAGAGACTTTGAATCCAAATTAAAATCCCTCGTTCAGTTAATCATTTGGCAATGTCTCCAGAGTATGATTTTTCTCCATTTCAGCTCGTGGCGAAGTAAAAAGTCTTTCGATCAGGGGATGCAACAGTGAATCCTGCTCATTGAATCTCAACGAGCAGTTTCATGCAGTGATGGAGTTTGTTCCACGTGCGTTCATTTTCTGGAAGTTTTTCGCGTCTAGCGTTTGAAAAATCGCCCTCCAAATTTAGGTAGGCAAGATCAGAAAAATCCCTCGTGAATTATATAGGCATCCAACAGATTCAACTTCTAAAAAAAGTAGCTGGTAATGAAAACCCAATCACAAATAACTAAACGGAGAAACCTTTTTTGACTTGTCAGCATCAACTATCATTTTTTACTTTGCTAATGATAATTTATTCACGTATGTTTGTCAGGTCCCATGCGGTTCCGTCGCATCATTAGAAAAAAACGTGAATTTTCTCACCAAGTTCACCTAAACGAAAGAAATTTTCCGAGCCTCTAGCATCACAAACATCTTGCATTTTGGAGCCAGCGTTGTTACAAGACCAGACCAAACCATCCGCAGTTTGCCCGGCAGTAACCCAGTAATCTCATCAACCGAACACAGACGGAAAAGACAACCTCCAGAATAAACTCAAATAGCGAATTTCCACTGCCTGTGTCTGTTCGCCGTACACGGGTGATGCGACCACGCAGGTTTTTAACTCGACCCGTTTCAAAAGCAAAAGTATTCTGCCGCAGTTAACCGTTTTGACTTCTGTGTGATCTGTGGCTAGTACAATACAGAGGCTAAGCGCATCAAGCCTACTTCCAGTTTTGTTTCATCACTGCTGCGGTTTTAAAGATGTAGACTGCTAGATTACGTTGTTTCTCTGTGTGTCGGCAAGCGGATAGTTTTGGCACCGGATCATCCGTCTACGACAAAGTAAGGTATAACATTCTGCGGCTATTGTCCCTTAAAATGATCGGTCACTGGCTGATAATAATGGTCGAGTAACTTTCGTGTTCCCGTCGTTAGATAAGTGTTAAAGCACCACGCCCTGCTTATTCTACAGTCATTTACGTTCTATTTTTGCCACATGATAGGGAAGTTATGAGTTTCCCGGTAGACTTGGAATTTCTTGTTCCCGTTTGCTTGCCAGTCTTATCCCCTCGGCGAAAGTGTTCAAGTAAAATGCTCAACGGGCTCAGAGAAATTCATGCTGGACTCTACCCATCATGCATGGGGTATCTG
>NW_008754699.1:0-1434 GCF_000715545.1 Opisthorchis viverrini | reverse complement strand
ACGAAAGCACTGAAGCGCAGCACGATGTCCCAAAAATCCACGTGAGCCAGCGTTCTGGCTCCATGCAGGAGCAAAGTAAACGCTATAACTTTAAAATGAAATACTGCTGCCAATGCTTTACAGGGCCAGTTAGAGTCAAAAGAGATGATGAAGCAAAGGGGTCACAGTGCCAAAGTGGACCACGCCAGATTTTGCGTGTACGGGCTACTTGCGGGTGAAATACAGTCAGTGAACTGTGAGGCAAAAGATGAATCTTGGGTCCGTGCGTTGTAGTAATTGCAAAGCTCGGCGAAATTTTGTGCTAGTAATATGATGAACATGCGACGTTGTCTCGACATGCCGCATGTGTGTGTATCTATGACATAGTTAGGCAAATGTCAAACAATATATGGTGCTTTCTGATGGGTTTGTGTGCATGAAAACAGCGCAACATTACGTAGCAGCCGAACAGGATACGTGCCACTAGCATTCGTGCTTCAAATTCGTCCATCGCGAAAGTCTTCACTTGACGCTGTTTGCACATCATTCCCCTGAATAACCTAAATAGCTCACGCATATGAGCCAACTGCTTGTTTGCCACAAGGGCACGCATAACATCAATAACGTTTATTCGCAGCTGGTGGGCAACACACCGTTAGACATGATCATAGTGGTACAGTCATACAAGATGGATGACTAATTGGTGTTATAGGTACTCGGGGATGCGCAGCAGTGAGACAGTCACACAAACGGCGTGCATTAACTGATGCAGTTGCGGTCATGCCCAAACTGGCATGCCTAAATGCAGTGGATATTGGAGGCAGAGAAACACAGGGTTGTACTGTTGAAGTGAGGCAAGAACAGGCCGTTAAAATTTGAAAATGCCGGTACCAACAGAGAAGCGTACGAAGACTAGGCCCTTGTTGGCTGTCATAAAGTGCTTCCCTCAGCTGACTCCCGGTACCCAAACCGTTTGTGATAAGAAAGGCTTAAATCTACGGGTCACGCATTACTTCCTTTAAAATGACTTATATAAATCAGTTCGTTGCGTAGGTCCGGTCAACATTTGCGAAATCTGTTAACCGTCAGAACAGCCCTATCTGCTGCCGGCATGGGAAACATAGGTAGCTATGGTGATCTTCTCCTAATTGCAACACAAGCATTCGTCTTGACTCGGAAAGCTTAGCCGGGACCGAAAACATAAAACAATATGAAAACATAAATAAGAATTAAAGAAATAAAACTCAACAATCCGTCACTTAGTAAATAGAGTGGGTGGACACTTCCTGCTCAGTTACATGTGTTCCGAGTGGCAAGGACCTTACCCAATTTATCAGATACACATGGCCAAACTTCACATGATGGCGTTATACATTCCAGTAGGACTCAAGTTTTCTGTGGTTGTCTGTCGGTTTACAGGACTTTGGTCCCCGTACTGCTTTTTATAGACAAATG
>NW_008754698.1:0-1434 GCF_000715545.1 Opisthorchis viverrini | reverse complement strand
TTGGGCATCATTTGACCGACGTTGCGTTTTCTCGCTGTCTAGCCCAATCAGTATCAATGTCAGTTGACTAGCTAAAGAAGCGCTAGTCACATTTCGGCGCACAGACAAGCAGAAACAACTTCTCCAACTACATGATAGCCAGCTACAGACATGAACGTAACCTGAAAGCCATCAGGCCCAAATCAGTCGTCTACTCTGACCTACCGGTGAACCTACAATTCATAAATTTTTATTTCACCTCGATTCCAGTCATACAATGGTGAGTGCACGTCTAGTAATTCACTTTTTTTTACAACTTCAAAAGTAATGTCGACCGGAACAGGCACAAAACTAAACAATAAAGTGCTGGCCACGTGCGTGCAAGCACATGACAGGGCTGTGTCTGCAGTATCCAAAAATGGTCTATCCTGGCTCTATAAAACGAATAAACGAGCAATGAATACTTCCGAGGCCAGCGTTCTTGATTGATTCAGCCAATGACTGTGACGCTAAACGCATATCATTAAAACTCCACCTACCCAGGATAGCAAAGGCGAAGTAGATAGTAAAGTCTTTCGCCACCAGAAATGTTTGTTCTCTGTGTCAACGAATTTGGTCAACTAGCCTGAAATAGGGTTGCCGTCAGCTGAGCAAACAACAGGGTAGACGTAAACAGCGACATCTAGAGAGATCGGTGGAGCGATTCGATTGGCCTACTGAAACAGGGCAGACACATACAACAGATGAGGTCAAATGGAATGGAATCTGAGCCTGAGCAACCCAAAAGGAGAAGGAATAAAAGCAAACGAGTGAGGGCGCTAGACTCAAAGAGATCACCTTCCTCCTCTGCAGAAGGCAAATCAGTTCTGGCTATTTGTCCTACTGGACTTTTTCGAACTGCCCGAGGGGGGAGGAAAAATGTCATACAAACAAGGCGCCTATACGCAATTCTAACACGAAGCAAAAGAGTTAGCGAAAGCTTTGTTACAGCAATCGCACTTGCAAAATTGTAACTCAAGCATTCAAAGGTTTTTATGACCTCACGCCGCGTCAACTAAGTGGATATTAAGGGGAACAGGTGAGTGAAAATGAAGCTGAATCCTATCCGGAGAGGTGGTGCCCAGGCCAGCAGCCAATAGCAGACCAGAGACACTTATTTCAACCACCGACAATGGTCGTTTTTCTTACAAGTGAAGACTCGCTGCTAGCCAATTACCTTGAGAGTGTTAGGCAAGCAACATTGTTTCAACTAATGACTTGGCCTGTCCAAAAGACTTGTATGCTAGTAAAATTTACGGTAGGCCTCCACCTGCTGCCGATAGACCATGTCGCTCAAGTTTCCCTTGGCTTGTACAAACTTGGAGTGCATTGTGTGCGAACACAAGCAACACTAAATAGTCGAAATAGTTCTGCACCAGTTCCTAACTGTAAAGTGCTGCTGCAAGACTGGCCGGG
>NW_008754697.1:0-1434 GCF_000715545.1 Opisthorchis viverrini | reverse complement strand
CTCATCATCGGAGAAGCCAACCTTCGCCGGCCTCACATATTTCGTTACTCAAAGGGGAAGAAATCTGTGCAGTCGTTACGGCCTACTGGCGGAATCCGTTACGCAAAGGGACCAAGTTTTGTGTGACCAATCTGCTATAGATGCAGGCATGAGCACAATCGGTTGGAATCATGCTATCTTTCGTTCAGATTAGTTCCATCTGTAGAGCGACACCAATTATAAGGTTTCTGGTTGTGAGCACCGTATCGACAACTGCGTGCGCTTTCTGTCTCTTGAGTCAGTGGAAAGATGGTTCACCTTGAGTTCCCCTAATGCCTGTTTTTGTTGCCCCGAAGGCGCCTACTAAGCGAAGGACTGCCGCCAATTGGAAGGATCCTCAATGTGCTAATGAACAACTCTGCGGCTAACGGCTCTGCCTCTGCTACATAACGTACAATTTAGCTATTTCAGATATTCTGAATACATGTCGGTATGTACTAAGAACCAATAGAACTTTGGGTCGTTGCTTAAGCAACCAGCTGGAAGTTCCCCATTTCTGTGAAGTTCTTGTCTATCTTCAAGGTAACGAAATTATGTTTGATTTATCTCCGGTAGGTGGCACTGAGGTAGCGCCAGGTAAATTTGTTTATTATGGGCGCAACACTATTCATATGATTTCTGGAAACCCTTCAAATCTCACGACAGATTGCGCCATTCTTAAGTATAAATGCCTAAGTTTTCCTACAGTTCATATTATACTTGAACCCAGCTTTTGAAAACTACGCTCATTAGCACATCAATTTAGTTTTTACAGGAGACAGTACAATCGAAGTAAATCGCTCGTATATGAGAGATCACTTCAACTAAATGTGCGCCATGCGGCCGCCTCTTATCTCAGTACGGTACTTGAAGCACAACAATCCGTCAATAGTGAATTATAAATTTGCCGAAGACTCTTGGGGAGACCACAAAAGTTTTCGAATTCTTGAGGCTCATTACGTTCTGCGAGGCGCGCACCGCCGATGATTCCCATTTAGGATGAAAATGTTTTACAGAGCCTCCCGGCTTTCCAAATTAGATTGGCTTCACTGAGAGGTCAGAGGAAGGACAACTTCATTGAATTGCGAGATCGCATTCTGCAAAGTGGCCAGGCAACTGGTGACCGGGTGATAAGGTTTTCTGTTACTGAGGGATGAGCGTTGCTACGTACTCTCACAACGAAAGCTAATGACACCGCTGACACGACGGTTAGGAGTTGTAAGCACCAGTCTTGCGGTCAGGGGTTCCGTTCACAACTAAAAAGAACATCGTGAGGTATGCACTGCTGAGTACTTCAAGGAAAAATGATACAATTTTAAAGTGCATTTAAACTGTCGCGCGTAAAATGCCTTTACGTACAAGGAGATATCTTCCCATAAATCCTCAAATCCACAACATAACACCGCATCCATCTTC
>NW_008754696.1:0-1435 GCF_000715545.1 Opisthorchis viverrini | reverse complement strand
AAATAATGAGGCGAAAACTGGACGGTTTTTGACACTCCGGTGTTCAAATTGTTGCTGATGAGAGCCTTGTCGATCTGCAGTACGCAGATGACATCGCCCTCATCTTTGAAGACCATAGCGAAGAACAAGCCCTGTTGAATAAGCTGACCACCATCATACCATCTTTTGGCATGCGCCTTGCAGCTTCAAAATGCAAAGTCCTGCTTCAAAACGTGCCATCAGCGAACATATCCCTTACAATTCAAGGAGAACCACTGGAGATTGTGGAAAACTTTACATACCTCGGTAGTTGTATTAGCTCTGACGGAAGTGTGTCTGATGGAGTCAGTGCAAGGATATCCAAGGCTCGAATCACGTTTGCTAATTTGCGTCACTTGTGACGTCAGAAAGGCATCTCACTGGGTCTTAAGGGCCGTGTGTACCAGGCTACAGCAAGGGCTGTGTTGTTGTATGGGTGCGAGACATGGCCTCTTCGGGTAGATGGTGTGAGGCGTCTTCAGGTTTTCGACTACCAGTGTCTCAGAATCGTGGCAGGTTTCGGATGGCGTCGGCGTATCAGTAACGAGGCGATTAGAAAACGGGTATTTGGTTGTGCAGCAGGCACCTCAATCCGGGAAAACATCCAGCATCATCGACTACGATGGCTCGGTCATGTGCCACGCATGCCGAAACACCATCTACTGAAACAAGTGTTGTTCTCCGTGCCTCCTTCAGGATTGCGCAAACCGCGAGGTGGACAGCACATGACTTGGCAGAAAGGCGTGAAAGAGATCACGAAGAGTTTGGGTGTTGTTGGTATTGTGCGACTTCCAGGATAGGGTCTTCGTGACCCCGTCTGTGCTTGGCTGGAGACGTTGCAAGAAATGGCGGCTAATCGATGTCAGTGGCGTTCGTGTTGACAGTTTCTTTCCAGATTGTCTGATGGAGCGGTTGGAGGTGTAGGCACCTCAGTATGCTTGACATAGGCAAGCACTAGGTCCCATCCCTCACCCACTATTTTTCTCTCCTCTTCACTGTAGGGTTTTTAAAACAGTTATATATTATATATATAACTAAACAAAATTTATGGTTGTACGGTAGTGAAGCATCAGTGCCAACACTGATGTTACTGTCATTGATGATGATGATGATGAAGCCTACCACTCGTTGTTGGGACTTGATGTCCTTCGAAACGGGTGGCACTTGCAAGATCTTGAAGCGCTCAGGGCCTGGTTTGATGATACCTTCAGTAATTTCATGGCTGAGGAGTCCGAGGTAAGGCGTAGAAATCGTGCTTTCATCGGGATTCAACTGAGGGCCGTACTTTTGTGCTACGGTGAGTAAAAGCTAGAGGTTTCGATCGAGTTCTCCTTGATTTGTTCCACAAATGGTTACATTATTGTTCGGAGGCAAACCGTTTGTAATAACCGAACACCACCTCATTTGGACGGGTGTG
>NW_008754695.1:0-1436 GCF_000715545.1 Opisthorchis viverrini | reverse complement strand
ATGGGTTGGTGGTTGTGTTCTGTCATCAAAGATTACGGCATACATCTGTGACATAATCTCCCAAGGGGAAGAAATCAGCCAAGGACGAATTGGGAATAATCCAGCTTTCATTCCATTCAAGTGCATCCATTCTTTGTACAGTCAACATCCATGAATCTATTCACCTTCAAGCAAAGCTGAAGCACAGTTAAACCAACCGTTGATTTGTTTTCCAGTCAAATTTTTATCACTACAAGTTCCGGTTCACACCCGTTGTAATTCATCCAACTTCCCCACTACTAAACTGCATGCAACCACGAGTGGGTTCTTGTACCGATCTCACCAGTTATCGCGCAGTATGTTAGTTATTTATCCTTATCATCACTCTGAATTTCCTACGAAAAGTAATCGCGTTTTATTGGCGCCAAAGATTTTGCTCCAACAGCTGCGAAGGAAACAGCCACATGTGTGCCGGCTTTTTGCAAGTGGGGTTTTATTTGTTTCAGTTTTAACACCCAACCGTTGAAGCGGACAGTTAAAATTTGCGCACAACACAAACACAACCAGAAATTTAGATTCCTATCAAAACCGCATGTGATGGAGTCTCACCGACTTGTCGGCGCCGAGTACATAAACACAAACGGAACTGAACTTGTCATGAACAGATTTTTCTTAGCGTTGTGCTGTGAAAGAGTGCCGATTTTATACCGTCGTATAGTGGTGCATTTTTGAACAAAATTTTCTTAAATAAAGCAAGACTCTATTGTGCAGTTGCGGAAACTTTTTAGCACGGGTTGGAACACATTTACAGATATGGCTTAAAGGCACGGACACATGACGCCGTTTTATTCAAACCGAAAATTTTTGGATAAACGAAGTTTTCACCAACATTTGCCACAAGATTTTTTTTACCGAGTTGTTAAGGTGTGAATTCAAAATCGTGATGTAAATTGAGGTTCGTGATTTGATGATAATCATGCTACTTAAGTGTTGTTGAAAATTCCGTACGGTTTCTTTCAACTTTGCTGCTACCCCAAGAACGACTGCGGATGAACAATGCTGGGGAAAGTGACAAACACCGAGTAGGCCAGTTTCACACGGAAAAGGTGATTGATGAAATATGCTTCTTAGGCTTTTCTAAGCCTTTCGACAGCCTTAGTGACTCCATAAGATCATAGAAAAGAGCGACGCACATTTGCTTAATGAATTAAGGGCTGATTAGCCTCAGTGAGTTCCTTGTGTGATTTCCGCAATGGACCAGATGTTGATATCATTAATTTACACATGAAATTTGGGTGTATATTGTAGGAAAGTTGAAAGACAGCTGGTAGCTCATAAAATGAAAGATGGGCGGGAGATCAGTGGTTCCGGGAAGTTCCCAGGCACATATGTCAAGCGTACTTGGACATCCAGTTTGAAATTCATTAACCTCCGACAGCCCCCCCCCCCAAAAAAAA
>NW_008754694.1:0-1436 GCF_000715545.1 Opisthorchis viverrini | reverse complement strand
ATTCGAGATATCGCGATACATGTATAAATGTAATTCACTACTCAACGGGTTGCTGTTGAAAAATTTTCAGCAATTCTGTGAGTAGTGTATGACGTCAAGAACTACTCATAGACTCTCGTGCACCGGTTTGTCTCTGAGTAACTGGAATGCTAATATTACTGCCGTATTCTAAATATAACTTCAAAGGTATGATGCTAGGTCATCTGTATGTCTTGTGAACTTCATCATGTCCAGATATGAGCAGAAATCCACGTGACCACACTCGGCGAGTTGTATCAGAGGTGCCAAAAATAGCATCAGAGTGATCAGATTCTTGTCTGGTTCGCTTATGACAAGGCCTTCCAATGTGTAGGCATGTCGCGCAGACAGAAGGGTACAGAGTTTGATGTACGAAATGCCGCAGAAAAACGGAGAGAGATCGTACACTGCACATTTGTTGTGCCTTGGCCGGAAACATCGTTTAGGCTAGCAAGTGAGTTATATATTCAAAGCATTACAACTTCAAATACAAAGGTTTCAATGGTGCTGTTCCCATGGCCCCATCAAGACGTACAAATCACAAGGATTAACGCTGAACTCCGAGAGTGGAATTGACAGACCAGTCTTATAAATTCAGGACGGCAAGTAGAACCGACTCAAAGCAAAGTTCTCCAAATGGATGAAAGTTTAAGTTCGTGGACCAAACTGTCAAGATTTATGTTAGGCATTTATGCTAACTGTCGAAGTTTGACTGTTTGACATACGTAGATGATCACACGCTCTAAGTTGAGGTGATCACAAAGGAATCTGCCGACAGTTCAGCGTGCATTGTGTGCTCTCTTTAACTAGTTGGAGACACCGCTTCTAGTCCTGAATGTCTCTGAATGCCCCGTATTTCCTCTTTGGGCCAGACCCCCATATCGATGTGTGCCTTCAGTCGAAAGGTTCTGGAGGTCATGGTTATGTCTAGGATGAAATCATCTGCAGACATGTCCTAAAAGAAATCGTCATCCCTGGGAGTACTTGCAGCTGTTCATCGCCAATTCCCTCGCATTTCGGTAGACATCTTCTTCGTACCCTCATCTTCCCGTTTACCCCCGATTCCAGAATATTGCTAGCCCATCGTTGGAGAGAGTGCATATATGCAGCAAGTACAGGAACATAGTTACTGGTTTTCGAGTTGTCCCGTACAACCTCGACCTACTTTGTTGGACTAACAAGAACCCCACGAAGACCTCATGCACGATTGTCGCACCTTGAAAGGAAACCTCTGAGCATTTACCGCTGTGAACTACAAACGTCCCAAAAATGACTTGGCCGTTCAAACCATTGCCCAATTAATTAATTAATAATTTGGAAATTAAGTAATTAATTAGGTAATTAAGTAATTAATGAACACATACGCCTCCATCTTGTTGGTGAATGAGCTCAGATGTCGGCAATAAATTACAAAGATA
>NW_008754693.1:0-1437 GCF_000715545.1 Opisthorchis viverrini | reverse complement strand
GACATTCACAAAAACACACAACGCAAAGCATTCTGTGAACGGTAGATCAAATTCACCGCTGATAGACACTTTCAGTTTTTATATGTTTAATTGAGAGCAATCGGTAAGTTCAAAGTTCTTCAAATCAGAGAAATGCCTCTGGACGCATCACATTTTGCTTTGGAAAGTTAGAGTAACCGCACAAATTGGCAAGGCCTTAGATGGCTCAGTGGTAGACAGCTCATTTCGTTAGTTGAATTTCAATCTTTGCAAACGATGTGACATATTTTCGGCCTTCATCAAATACATTCACTATTTATCTATTATCTATTTATGACCATCAGGTAAACGTAGAATTTACCGGGTTCACTGTGATCAGATCGGCAGCCACGAAGAGAGATTTGATTATTCTTGAAGGATCTATTCACCGTTAGCGAAATACACCCATCTGCTTACCAATTTGGCTTTGACAACAACTCACTTGGAACCCGGCTGAATCTCTCGTTTATGATGTATCAAGGTGATCATCATCTGGCGAGGTTGTATTTGATCTGGTCAAGATATGTCCGTTTCAATATATTAAAGAGCTTAACAGAATTTCTCTTTTGAGACTAGCAGACACACCAGCGATCAGTCACCAATTTGAAGATGATATAAAAGAAATAGATTTCCCTTTTGGCTTATCGGTATCCAGTGAACGCGGACATCTTACCCCAGTGTTTTTTTCCTATTTTCAAATCAACTATCAAGGTTGGGTAGAACGAAGTATTGGAGCGCTAAAACGACACGTTGGTGCTGGCCTATCTGTTTGTGGAATTACGCTGGCTAGTCCCTTTCGGGCTTATCTGGTTACTGGGATATGTGAAGGATAGGCACATATATATCTTATGGCAATTTACGATCACAGTGTGTTCAACCTGTCACCCACTCAACACCCGAAAGAGTAGTAGTAGCGAAAACGCAAGAAACACCTTTCCAGACTAGGGGCCAAGCTTATCACACAGGTTGAGTGGGGACTAAACGTCCACTCGATTTTTGTTTTCAAGCCATTCGTATTACCAAAGAATACTCGTTAGCACTAATGGACGTCACATTCGAAAAAAAATCAAATTCCTTGGATACCTGCAGTTGAAACTCAGGAACACATAGAGAAAGTTCTTGATTTACTCATTCAATTCAGGTTGGTGTACCGGTAACTGGGTGGTTTACTAAATATACCCCCTGAAATTCACATCATAGAGAAGTCACATTAATTCGCTGTCGCAAACTCGCCCGACAAGCTTAGAAATAGGAGGCTTGTGATGAAACGTTCCCATAAATTTTGACACCTTGTGGTATTGACCAGAGTAAACGCGCACACATCGCAAAGGGAATGAGATGTATTGACTGGAATCATTGTGTTGTCACAGCCACTTTCCCTCTTCCAGCCTTCTGGTGCCTAATTGAGTGCATCTTGTA
>NW_008754692.1:0-1437 GCF_000715545.1 Opisthorchis viverrini | reverse complement strand
GAGTACGTCTGGATGCCTGTAGACCGTTTGTCGTCATCACCGCCGCGGATGACAACGCCACATTGCAGTGTCAATCTAATTTGAATAAAGGCGGGACAGGGAGGCGCAACCGTGTCTAGGCTACGCGAAACACCCGAGGTGCGTACACCACCTACATTTAGTTATGTTTGGTTGTATGAAAACAGCTGATTTCGGTCAGCCGTCCAGTGTATCAAGTCAAGCACAGGGAAGATCACGTGGGTCCCACAATAGCCAAATGCATGCTGAGTGAATTATAGTCTGTTTCAACAAAGACCTGTCATCCAATTGCTAGCTCGCTGGTTCAAACCGACTCCGGCTACAGGTGTGAGACACCGGTGGCCAATGTCCTGAGGATGTCACAGACCCTCCACCCGAATTGTTCCGTAGTCTGACACATGCACCACACCAGACACATTGACAAGCCCTTCTGACTCCACAACTGGTGCAGACTGGCAAACACATGTCCATCCCTCAAGATCTGCGCGTTCACCGCGTCAATCACACCACAATCAGTGCTAACTCAACTTCCAACATGCATATAGTGCTCCACTGCTTCCAATGTACCCCTAAAATACTTAGACGAGTGTTCAAAGACTTCGCGTGTTGTGGGCGCGAAGCGCATGTTCAAGTACTCGGTGGCCTTGATCGGTTTCTCAAGGACTGATTGCGTCTTTGACAATTCCACAAGGTCTTCGCTCGAACAGATTTGATTGCGGGCGCTTTGAAGACCCGGCATGTTCGCATCAGTGTCTAGTCAATAAACCAATGAAGCGAGTTGGTGAGAGGGAGGGGCTATTCTTGGCTGACAGCAATGCCTTTAAGAAAACGTTTTCAGAGCTCCCATCAGCTCCCCATACACGCCCACGAGCATGTGAATAAGTGGTGGTGAATATATGTTAGTCAGGACAGTCAGGGCGGAAGCGTGCTGAAAAGTACCAAACGGTCGACAGAATCCAACGCGCATTCGAGGTCGACGAACACTTCGGGTCTGTAGCGTGTACACGCATGTCGGTAATCTAACACATAACGGAGTATGAAGAGGTAGTCCACAAAACCCGTTCCAGACCGCAATCCTACTTGATGTGCTCGGGTCCCCTCTTCACGCGACTTTGCAAGTGGGGGTGCAAATAGTAAGGCAACGAGTCTAGTTTCAACATGCTAATTCCTTTGTGAGTGCCACACGCACTGCAAGCACCCTTCTCGAAGATGGGCGCTAGCACCGTCTCAGCCCAGTTTGTTGGTAGGATCTCATTCTCCCAAGTGCAGACAAGTGACGTGGCCAGATGAATTGTTTTTGGAACTGTTCAACCCATAGGTTCAGTTCATTTTTACATATAGGTGAGCCCATTATAACGAGGGACCGTTTCGCTCACTTGGTGCTGTTTTAGGCCTGTTGAACGTATCAGCTGGAGCATT
>NW_008754691.1:0-1437 GCF_000715545.1 Opisthorchis viverrini | reverse complement strand
GTGTCAGGACAGGAGGGCGACTGTTCAAATGAGAGTCATGTGAGTACGTGTTCTAATAAGTCCCGGAAACATCAACACTTGCGATGTTTATTGCTTATTGGTAGTAAAGTTTATGACAACATTCCGTAGATTCTGCTGTCTTCAGGCGATTCTACCTTCGTTAAAATGACAGTGAGATTTTGAAATCCTCCAGTTGAATTTTGGCCGACATTTGAGGCTTGCCTATCCCAAGAAGCACAATACAAATATGTTGTTATTTTCGGGAATGACCAGCAATGCGCAAAACTCTAACCTCCAGACCTGTAGTTAAAAAACCGAATGTTCTTCTTGTTCTTCTGTTGTGTCCACACAAATTGAGGGAATCAGTAGACTGGAGTTTCGCTCTTATTTTAGATATGTATGCATTTCTGACCCCAATTTTCATCAGGTTGCAGAACTGGACGAGCGTTATTCAAGAAAAGTGGTAGGAATCTTCGATCCAGCCACATACGTCATCTTAAACAAAAAATTACCATTGGGGCACAACTTTACTTTAACTAGATTAATGGTTTAAGTACTACGGTAATGTCCGACCTCATCAGGCGAGGCAAAAATCCGAGAGCATCAGGCTGGGTTTCGGTAATACAATGAATACATTTCACAGATCTTCGGAGTATGTCAAATTCACAAGCAGATTACCGCACACCGCTGGCTACGGGATCCTTCTAATCGGTAGATGTGTTCGCTGTTCAGTGTATACTCGTTGCAAAGGGGGTGCCTTCAAAGTTTATGGATATTCTTCCTGCCGTAAGTGTGGGTGACCAAATCAGGTATGGAGATAGATAACTAGACATCTGTTATGGTAAAAACACTTATGTTATTTGATGATCATGCATTCGCACAAACAACACAAGTCGAATATCGAACAAGTCCCTATTTTGGTTCTCATTTTCCTCCTTTATAGTGCAAGTCTTGACTTCAGGAACCCCATACCCATTTGAAGATTCAGCGTAGAGTACTTGAATTTTCCATGTGTTTACTGATCTTAGAAGTTGAAAAGGCCGTGATTGCAGTGCGACAGATGATGTGTTAATCTTGGCGTTCAAAATGCTAAGATAAGGGTAGTTCTATCCCGTGGCTGCGAAACTCGATATGTCTGACATGAAGACTTGAAACGTCCTCGGGTATTTGTTCATAGCTCTCTCCGGAGTATAGCAGACGTTAACTGGTCGCATCATGTACGCACTGGAAGTGGTCTGTAAGTGAATAATGGGTTACTGAGCCATATTCGCCAGAGTATCAGCTATGGCTTATCAGGATGGAACACGTACGACCCCTACCAAGAAAAGCCGTATTTGCCACTCCAAACTGATTTGGGTGAAATATTATCGGAGAACAGGCCATGATTTGGCAATGCGTGATGAAAGTGACTGCTGTAAAGTTGAGTGCCAGGATATC
>NW_008754690.1:0-1437 GCF_000715545.1 Opisthorchis viverrini | reverse complement strand
TGAAATGTTACATCTCCGTCTAGTCATTATATTACCTGAATTTCCACCGTTCAGCTGCCGATCCTGAGGGAGAGGGTACGTCACTTTTCCTACCACTCAGTGATGAACCTTTGGTTTTTGCAACGATTAAAACTGGCACTTGGTAGAGCCGCCATTGGATGTGTTGTAGTTCATGACTCGGTTAAAGTTCAACTGTCAAGTGGTAAGGAGGCGAAAGACCACGTTTTACAAATATGGAGCAATAAAAAAGGCTGATGGAATTGTGATGGCGTAAACGTCTCCTCTGAGCTGATGCCTCTTCAGTCGCCCGCACGTGATGACTTCGCGTTTTGTTTTAAACCAAAATAATGTTGCATGCTCCCGAAAACTTGTTACGACTTTCGAGAAATACACTCATTTGCAAATCAATTTGGTTTTCACGGGAGACTCAATTGAATCTCTCGTTTATGATGTCCTCCAGCTGAATATGCTCTACACAGGCCGCCTCATGATTCAGTTGGCACGATATTCGAGATATCGCAGTATATTTTCATATAGGAAACTACTCACAAGTTTGTGGGCTGTCTAAGAGTTTTCAGCAACCTTGTGAGTAGTTTCCCTTATGAAAAATTGTAACGACTTTGTTTACAACATAGAACGCCATTAAGTGGGAGAGCAATCTTCGAACTACAGTATTCCCGCTCATATTAATATGTCAAGACATATTTTATCGCTGCTGGTTTGCAGAAGAGTGCTTGAAGGCAGCTGAAGAACGGTGCAAGGGTAAGTTTGAAAAAAAGTTTCTTAAAATGCTATCTTTAGGATTTTGTAACATTACCAGCTGAGACATGAATATTATTTTGGCAAGCAAAATATCAATCGTCATCGTTAGAAAATGTTGGCTAGAATCTTAAGTAAAGATTGGAAGCCCGCTATTGACGGAGGTTATTGGAAGGTATTGGTCTAAAGATTTTGTGTATAGTGATTGTACAACTATTTACCCACAGGCCGGTGCGACGACGACGGAGATGGATGCGAAAGTGAGTCTGCTGATTGCGCCGCATTCTTCCTTTTTATCCTCAATGACGCAGAGCATGCTACCGGGTTTGATTTCGGTCAGCATTTGGGAAAACATCATTAGTTACTTCTCAATAAGAAAAATTTAACGAAGCTGGTCGATGTTTACGCAACTTTATGCAAGAGTTCTTTCCTCTAATCCAACGACAGACACGTTGAAACTGAACACTTTACACTTTTGATGTTAATAACGTCCGGCTTAGTAGCGAAATCGGCCAATGTGCTGTCCAAGGGATGACCCTATATCCATTCAGCACTCGCGTATGTGACTCTACTTACTTATTTAGTTTACGGAAACGCTTCAACGAGCACGGTTTGAGCATGCGATCTGAACGCATGAAGTGGCATGACAACAAGACATCCCCCGTTAGCACCAGCCAC
>NW_008754689.1:0-1437 GCF_000715545.1 Opisthorchis viverrini | reverse complement strand
CAGCTTTCCGTCTGAATCCTCAAGCACGATACTCACAGCAACAGTGATGTCGTATCTCAACCACTCCGTCTCAGTCACACGATGCAGTGAAACCTGTCTGATGTAAGTTTGTGCCTCCATGATCATAGTGCAATCGTGGAAGACCCCAGATCCTGCTGTCCCGCGAGTAGGTTGCCGTAAAATGGGCTCGTCATGTGGGAGGCCCACACTGATGTGGGTAGTTAAGTCTCTATATGCGTCTTCGATCGCGCAGCGTATCACTGCAGTACCGTTCCGGAGACCGCCTGGCAAAGGAAACGGCGGATTAAAATGCATCTGCGTCACGTATGTGCTGTTGATTTCTGTGGAACGTGGGAGTAGATTCTGGTGCAACAACCGCGGTTGTGTCGAATTCACATCGGTTACATACAGTCCCAACTGTCGACCCAACTGGATTGTGCTACTACGTCGCAGGCTCATTCCAGCCTTTTTGGGAAGAGGATACCCCATCGCAACACAAACCCACGTTTGCGAGTCTTCATTGAAATATAACTTGGCGATTTGTGGTGCCATGGTGAAACGAACAATATTCACCGAACTACTCAACCAGGCTCGTAGTTGAGGTCTGTGTGTATCACCCGGCGTGAAACTGACTGTTTCGCAGAAAACATGAGCGCCAAAATCTTCGCGGCGGAGCCGAGCGACACTGAACTGAATGCGGCGGATGAGACTTCCACCGGCCACTTCCCGCCTGAAATAACATTGCCTCGGGTAGAAAGTCATATCTGCGCCCTCTGATGATCCGCGTACTGTGCAGTCTATGTCAATGTGTGTGACCGTGAAACAATCCACCTCTCGTTCAGGGAACACGTCCGTGATGAGCTCCGGAGAGGGACTGTTCGATGTGCACAGGATGATGGAAAACGTTGGTGTCAGATAGTATAGCTTGAGAGGCAGGTTCTTCGTAGTTACTGTTGCTGTACAGGATAGATCGAGCCTTGCTCCCTGTGCTAGGTCTTGATCAGAAAACGCCGGTTTGGATCCAATTGTTGGGGTTTTCGGACAATCGTCAGTTGTTGTCAAGCCCGACAGTGCTGAGCTAATGTGGACGTCAGCAGACGGTTTGGGCAACTGCATCAGCTTGCGTTGTCCTCTGTTTTCTAGACGCTTAGGTCGAAGCAAACAATGGAACTCGGCAGATTTCGTGTTTTTGGCCAGCTGATGCCAGACAATTTGCCTTCGTTTGTTCTTAATGGTTGGGCCCATTACAGGTTCCCCTCCTCCAATTATCCGGTATTCTCTGGACTTTCGATTCGGTCTGAACAGCAATATGAGTTCCATGTTGACAGCAAAGCCCTCAAAATCACATAAGAACAGCGCGGCGGTTAAGGAGCTTTGGGGCCATTGTATCACTTTCAGTTTCAGATTATTCACGAAGGGTTCGAGTACCTTGAGAGT
>NW_008754688.1:0-1438 GCF_000715545.1 Opisthorchis viverrini | reverse complement strand
CCTGGTTCAGTGGAGCAGTGCAAATCTTGTATATGTTTTTCTTCTCCAGAATCCTGTAATCAACAACATTATATCGCCTAAGGAGGCATAAAAATGCCTCACCAAAAAGCAACGAATTGGGCAGGCACAAAAGTTACCGCTCTGTGAAAAATCGTTAACCATTTTAGGCGAAATTTGCATATGAAGAACATTGACGCGAAGTCTAAGTTCTGCAGAATATGAGCTTTGAAACTGACATAGATATTGGTATTTACAGAGCGACCAGATTCTCAAAACAACATAGAGGACAAAAAGCAGCATTAAATTGATTGTAAATAGCCTAGGGCAAACACCTTATTTTTAGTGGTTGTTTAGTCCTTACATATTTTGTCTGGAAAAATGGTGTCTCTTCAGCCTGAATAAGCACACACTTTCTCCTTTGCGACTTTGGGTTTTCAGAGTGGTGTTGTAATATCTCCAGCACAGGTTTTATGTTTGAAATTCAAGCTTTAGAACTGAATGTGAGATGTATTAAGGGGAAAACTCAAAAAGTACTTTCGGCTGCACAATGAACAGAATGGTTGCATCAGTAATAAAGAAGAACAGTTTGGAAAAAATTCTGTAGACCTCACAACCATCACAGGAAATTGTTCTTCTTGTTTATTTCATCTATTTTCAACTGACTATTTTGCAACGAGAGCTACAAAGACCTTGTGACTGCTGAGGAGAAACTTTTTATTTCCTCCAATGAAATTTCGCACGCGGATAAATGACATAGTGCTCAACTGGTGCGTTGAATGCTGCGGGTTTGGATTCTCTGAGATTTATGTCATGTCTACGTCCGATAAGTCCTAATGAGGCTGGGAAGCATTATTACAGGAAGAATAATTTGATTATGGGATAAAATATTGACAAAACTGCGACGAGACTTATCCAAATAAAGGAATAGTGGGTAGTATCTAATCTTAACAAGTCTTAACCGCTGCGTAATGGCGTAGGAGAATGGCATTTCACCTATGAATCTTAACAACCAATCATTGCGGCTAACCACATCTAAACTCGTAAACAACTTGTTAATAAACATCTATAAGTTACTCATTTTTCTCTTTCAATTAAACAAAACTGACATGTAAATCATTGTTAGGAACTGCACCATTTCATGAATGCATCAAAAAAACATACCAGTGTTAGATAACTTGAATACAGTTTGTCTCTTTCAAAATATAAACCGCTTCAGTCTTTTTCTGAAAATGCGCTAATCTCTAAACAAGGGGTTCATTTCAACTGTTGCAAGAACGGTGCATTCGTGCTTGTTTCTTCCGAAAGAACCTTCACGCTTGCCGGCAACTCTTTTTAATATAGCCAGCGATTTTTCGTGCGGAAACCGAACGCTCTAATATATGTTCCGGCTCCAAATAGTTGAGCCCATTAACATTCATAAACAGTGAGTCGATCAGGC
>NW_008754687.1:0-1438 GCF_000715545.1 Opisthorchis viverrini | reverse complement strand
CCCTGACCTCACATGTAATTATACAGAACATTAACTAGATTGTACATGTGTTTGTCGCTCATCCTTCACTGTCCATTTTTTCCTAGGAATCCAGCAAGATACTTTTCGGAGCGAACCCATACTTCAACTACTTTGTGAACAGGATCACGTGTCAACTTAACGCATGACTAATTTCATGAAGTTCATTTTCATGACTTGCTTATTGTTTAGTCTACCATAAACCACGCTGATCGCTCCTATTTTGTTCGTGGGCAAAACATTGGGTTATTAGTCCACGCTACCTGAGCGTGAAACCGCATCAGGCATAGAGAAGTGCGACGCGTTGCTACAGCTGCCATGCCACGCGAAGGAGGCACGAGGGCTAGGATACTGCCAGCGTGCCCAAGCCTAGACAGGGGAAGTCGAGAGGCAGAGGTCGGGTTCGAACTATGGACCTTCCGGTCAGCAAATTAGCGCCCTAACCATTTCGGCCATCTGTTCAGCATTCAGAAATACCAGAAAAAAGCCATTCGGTTGCTCAATCATTCAGCAGAGATGCACCATTCAGACGGGTGGTCAAAGACGGATTCTGAGGAAGAACCACTGATGAGATCTAGTGTCGTGAACTCACCAAATGCCCAACGGAAAAGTCAACAGAACATATGATGACCGAGGTAGAATGGAATCTGCCACATGTCGCACCAATGGGCCAAGTTCAATACGGAACTTTTAAAGGTCTCCTACTTGTTATTTCTCCAAACTGTCATCAACAATACGAATCTGATTAAAGCGCATATCTGACCGGGCCTACTTGCGGACGCATGGCAAGGTTAAACCGGACAGGGTTTATGACACATTAGCTTGTGATAAGTTCGAACAATATGCTGATTTAGCATTGTGATGCATTTCAAGCCAGCTATATCATCTCGCTGAAAAGATGGGGGAATTCAAGTCTTTTTTCATAGAACATATGTTTGTTTGACTTCCTTTGACTGGACAGACTGTGGATCACTCGGTATGGCAGATTCACCCTTGAAGGGCAGGGTTCATCGCGCAATCCAAACGCATAATCACCACGCGAGCATGACATTTTCACACAATTTGCAAATGGTGTGTATCACTAAGGGGACCCAGTTAAGAACAAGCGGTCAGACAGAGGATCAGTGACCTGTAGACCGCATACCACGTGGTGACTATTCATCAAACGGGTTAGAATTACAGGGTTATCCCTTAGCCACCGCGGAAACTGAACAGAAAGCTGAACGCTACCTCCGGGTCCCTACTGGAAAAGAAATACCCGATTCCAAATACCCAGTGGACAGGTAATGCCCCCAACCCAAAATCAAAGCACACGAAACACAGGCGACCCGTGGTGAGGCGTAGTTCCATTGAAAAGCGTGTGCTACTTGATTTCACCAATTGAAAATCTCAATTTTCCGGTGATATTCTGTAGTCCAGT
>NW_008754686.1:0-1439 GCF_000715545.1 Opisthorchis viverrini | reverse complement strand
TCAACCACGGAATGGAACTTGTGGCCAGAATTGAGTTAATCCAAACTTCTGTTTTGGCTATCGCAAACCATCTTCCAAGTTATGCGTAGACTCATCATGGTAAAACCCTCTTCTGACTGTATTGGGATAAACTAGCCTCGAAAGTTGTCCGCGCTGAGTATCAGAAGAAATAGCCTTCCCTCTTGATAACTTTGAACCACATTATTTCGTAAAAGAAACTTCATTATTCTGCGGAATATCCGTTTCAGTAGCCCGCGAATTTTATCCAAATTTCTTGGCGTTCAAAAAAACTAGTGTGATCAGCACACAAGATTATTAGGCGCTCAGTTTTCGCACAATGGAATTGAAGCTTCGACAACTACGACGTGTCCCTGATGGATTAAAGCAATAAGGCAATTGAGTTCAGAGTAACAGTCCAAACTTTTGAGCCCCAATTAGGCATCCTGGAATCTCAGTGATGCTTGGAGATCATTCCATCAGACTTTCCCACCAGACGTATGATTGCTTCAGTGGGTACTGAAATTTGGTGAGCTTCAAAAGTATGAACGTGGATTAGGATGGTTTTTGATTTGAGCACATGCGCAACAAAATGCAACATTTTGTGGCGAAGCGTTTTACTCCTATCGTAAAGCCTTTACAGCTAATGGGCCCCAGATTATCACGGAGAACAGTCACGTGGGGTGTCACTGGTTCAAAAGGGCCACCTCCGTCATTGGTCACATGAAAACAACTAGACGTACACATGCGTACTTGTATCGTGTTCTGAACTACGTTGAGTCCTAAAACCATATCATACGCATCTATTGTTCATGGACTAAAAGAACTAAGGCGGGAGTTTCAAGCAGGGGCAGTGGGCAGTGCTGACTATACCCAAGAATGCTGTGTGACCTTGAATCACACATAGATGAGTGGATGGATGTAGAACGGAAACAGCATACGTTACTGGTTGGTATATCTGTCCTCAAGTTAAGCCAAATTCTGAGTTGGAACATGGTCAAATGCCCTAAGGAGAGTAATCAGGATCCGACCAACATTGTGTGATGCGAAACAAAACATGAGGACAAAAGTTCTGAGAATGATGAGTCTATGTTACTCAGTGAGGTTCGATAACTGTCTACCGGTTTTAAATCAGCAGGACTTGACGGGATTCGCCTCAGCTGGTTGTAGAGTTTAGTCAATAGCAAGCCATGTGTGGACATTCAACATCTCAACATTCGAGGCAGCAGTCCTAGCTTTTTTCAGCATAATCGCATACAGTGTTCTCTGACGGGAGGGTTTGTTGTACGTGGTCACTTGTGCCCCATTTTACTAACAAACCAGATGATATTGGTAAGACGAGTTGGCCTTAAAATGACCGTATCGCTCAGATGACCTCTCTAGTTTTGCTCCCCGAAAACCAAGGTCAAACGGTCAGTTCGGAGTTCAGACCTGCTGAGTCA
>NW_008754685.1:0-1439 GCF_000715545.1 Opisthorchis viverrini | reverse complement strand
TTTTTTAAAGAAAATAACTGTGCTGGCGTAAATGAGAGTTCAGAAGGCGGCCTCCCACAAAATGAAAATAAAAACATTCCGTAGCAGTGAACAAATGAATAAGTGAATGTTTAGGTTGTAATGAGGGATGTCGAATTTGTCGCTGATATCGTCATTGCGAATATTCTATTCTCCCCCATCGGTTGGGCTTTTCAAGCGATCAGAGCAAGGAGCATGCGTTTGTAATCTCCACTTGTGTCATCCTGCACACATTCAAGGTAGAAGGAAGAAGCAGAAGCATCACTTGAAATGCACAAACCAAGATCATCTGGTAAATTTGCGAAGATAAGTGGTGTTTCTGTCCACGGCTTTTTACGCCAAAGCTAGTAAAAGAGATGAGCTAAACCAGTTCACGCAACTAAACGTGACCTTGGAAGTTGAAGACCACGCAGGTAACTTTTCTGTGAAGCAGTAATTAAGTCCATTTGATCCATTACACCATAGGAGAGGAAGATACGACCAGTCGACATTTCAGTGAATTTTATCAGCCGTCACGTAAGACCTACATCTGAATACAACGCTAAAATGACGAGCAGTGGATTGTACAAAGAGATTAATGAAAGTTCATGGTGAGTACACTGTGTATCGGGAATTCCTACACCCGTTGGTTGAGCGATTCGGATCAGTGGTTAATAGCCTCCGTGATTTTGATTGCGTAGGGCTACCTTTAGATAGGGTCAGTTGAGGGAATTGTGCTCACCACGTGTTTATCTATCAATGAAGTCTGCTCACTGTCCCGTATACGTTGCATGGATTGCTTTTATGCTATAGCTGTTCTGAAATACTTCAGGATGTGTTTGGCGTGGAGTGCAACAAACTGAAACTTTTCGTGTAACCGCAAGTACGTGAGAGATGCAACAATCTGGAGAACACAAGTTGTGAGCCTGAAGTGGAACTGGCCAGGTATATGCCGTCATTCCCAAGTGAGCAGCTGCGTTAATTCGATTAAGTACTGATGTCAGTTTTCGTTTGCGAACATGGGGAGATGTTCTAATTTAACTTACGGACATAAAAAATTTTTGGAACGGCAAATTTTTCTGTTTAGCAGCTCAACTAGTAACATGCCTTTCAGAAATTTCCCTTTTTCAGGAAGTGTCGGAGATACGTTTGTTCCTGGCACGGTAGAATAAAGTATTTAGTAAATCTAGTCAATAAACTACAAGAATAGAGCTAAGATAGTGTATGTGTGACACATGTTTTTTGTCTTAGTGTATGTTCTGAACGTCTTGGGTAGCATGTCTAGAAATGCTTGCTTATCAAAAACAAGAAAAATCGGTCCCCAGAAGTCGATATCAAAACTTCGTCCACATATTATCCGCAAAGAAATTAACGTCAACTATTACCGAGTGGCTGCATTTCAATCCCTTAAACACGCTGTGTGCTAGCCGACATTCAACTGA
>NW_008754684.1:0-1440 GCF_000715545.1 Opisthorchis viverrini | reverse complement strand
ATGCATTCCTCTGACGATAGGCCAGTAAACTAAAAAGTCTTATGTAATCGCGTGGTGTGAAGATAGTGATGAGCAAATTACGCAGCTTGATGTTCTGTGTGTTTTTGGGTTTTCCTTGAACGGCAAAAGCTTGTTTGGCGGACGCAAGTAATTGTTAGTGGCCGTACACATTTAAAATGTGCAGGCTTTACGAGTGCAAGGTGACGACAATTTCACAATTAGGATTGGGTGTTAACGAGTTTCAGCAGTCTAGGTGTACTAGTTCAAAAACAGTCGCTTGAGGTTTTTAAAGGGACGGTCCAAGCTCAGCTAACGGCGCTCCATCTGAGGCTAATCTGTTACTTCTCTGTACGCCGCCTCTAAATGCANGCGTGCCGTTTGCTCATCTGTCGTGGTTAGCACTGTGACTAATAAGGACACGTGTGATGCAGTTAAATATTCTCAGGAATAAGAGGGGAAAACGGTATTTTATTCGAGGCATAACCGTGGAATGTCATTAAATATGAGGTGAGCAAGAAGTCAAGGACTTGACGGTTGACAGCTGAATCACGATTCCGCCTTGAATGGATATATCACACACAATAACTAATTTTGGCATGCTGTAATTTTTGATCAAAAAATAAACTGAGCCACCCAAAATCTTTGCCAACCCAAGGAATCGGTTTTGCTTGTTGTAAGATTCATGCAATGTTTTAATCTGTTTGGGAAATTTTGCAATTTGGTATTCAAACAAGAGGTGACAACTTGTGCTGGCAATAAATTAGAGACCCGCAATGCACGCGGAAAGTTCGCGAACACATACGCAGGAGGCTTTACTACGAACATTGCGTTAAATTTCTGTATGAATACCGAGGGTGAGCAGACTTGATGACATAAATGACACACGGGCCTGCTCGCTAAAGAATAAAAGCGCTCGAAATGTGATGCAAACGTTCAGGTTGGTTGAGCACCAACCGTGTGTTTTTGGTAACCAACGCTTTCAGAAACACTTCTAGTGCATTATATCCCATTTGAAAATTGTCACCAGGTCGAGTTTCCGTATTATGCCCAGGGATGAAAGATACTCAGTGAGTGTTAGCTAATGCAATCCGGGAAGCGTAGTGAGGTTGTGGCATCCGGTATGTGTGTTTTACGATATAATGCAACGTCTCAGAATGATTCGGCAGTAAATGTTTGGTTTAGCACAGTAAATAGGGAAATGAGAACATGGGAACATGTGAATCCAGTGCGGTGTACATGACAAAGGGAGAACACGTACACATAAATTAATTTGAGTTTCGCGTACCAGATCGACAGTGTTTTAAGCTGGCGATTTAAAATTTTATTTGGTGCTAGTATAACAGAAGTTCTGCATGGCTCAAGTAATTTACCAAGCAGTTTGCAACATATACTACTACACAAATGACAGCTTAAACTATAAACTTTTAACCTAGTTTTCAG
>NW_008754683.1:0-1440 GCF_000715545.1 Opisthorchis viverrini | reverse complement strand
GAAAAAATGCTGTGGTGCTTAGCCAATGAATTTCAGCCCTGATGACAGAGATAAGGGTTGAAGATTAGCAGGGCGCTCAAAATGATGACCTGGGTACACTTCAGAAAATTTTAACGATAGTAAGGCTAAGTATATGTGTGCAAACAATTGTATTCAAAGACATTTTCTCTATCGGAACCTTATTGTTTGGGAGAAGACAGTATTTTCGCGACATAAAACTTCAGGAGCAAAATAAAGAACGTATAGTATCGAAATATGGTCCGCTTTGATCATTCCATCTGGCCGTTTAACAGGCACACTATTCAGCAGGGAAAACGTTACTCATTCGCACTTCTCATCCTCTGGGATGAAATACGTTGTTATCTGCACCCCTCTAACAGGTTTCGCCCCAGTTGTCCCTTAACCCTGCGACACTGTTTCGTCTCTCAATCTCTTCCACAAACTACTCCACTCTTTAATCGCTCCAGTAAGTTTGGGTGCCACTCACCCCCTTTGGGTCTGCCTTTCGAAGCGGTGAATTCCCGTTCCTGTTGCCTTCCTTTCTCGTCTAAGAATATGTTATCAGTGGGGGTCTGGGAGCGCGAGTTACACGGCTCTTGTATCCTACTCGCATTCAAAATCATTTTTTTTGTTGGTACGAGACACAATCGTCCTCGCGCTGCATCTAGAAACCAATTCAAAACGCTCTATGATTTCTGTCATCGTGCTGTCAAGCCTACAGACAACACTGGGAAGAAAAAAGCTCTTGCCTCTTAGGAGGGTGAAATTCAGTGAACAATAAGAACAAACCCAGTCTGGGGAACTTGGGGTAAGTCCTCTGCCATGTGCATCCATCCGTCAGGCTAAGGACATTTTCATTTTCCCTATCGGATAACCAGACGGAAGTCTAAGGAAAAGGCGCGCCATTGAAATGTCGCGGCTAAGTGGTGACGCTCTCAAAAAATACGCAGAGAAGTGTAGAGAAAGCAAGAAAACGGTAATTCGTGGTCTGTTATTATCATGGAACACTAGGGTGATTATGACTGGTTGAACGTTGTCCCATATGATTCGAGATTCCCAAACATTAATCAAACTGGGTAATTCATCTTCACATTCTTGTTATTTCTGCAGAAATTGTCGGGAAAATTTCATTGATTATTTTCGCTGTAAAAATCTGTACGGAGAGGATTACAAACCGTGCAATTACTTTTACAAGATGTATCACAATATTTGCCCGAAGTTTTGGGTATGTCCCGCAAATTTTTTCTTTTCATCCCTTAGTACGAGGAATGGGAAGCTCAGGTCGCTGATGGCACATACCCTTACAGGGACCGATTCAGCAAGTAATTGTTGATGACCTATTTTGTCAACTACCATTCTGTTAGTCGCAATAGGAGTACACTCTACTATCCATACTGACTTCTCTGATCATCGAGTTATACGTGGCAGGTGGAATCAGAG
>NW_008754682.1:0-1440 GCF_000715545.1 Opisthorchis viverrini | reverse complement strand
TGACAGAGAGCTGCTCCTCTGTCATTTACGTACTACTGAATGAAACTATGCCTTGTAACATAACAGCCATGGGGCCTAGTTGCTTCCATTCCTTAGGTAATTGGGCACGAGTCAGCTCACCGTTCAATAGTAATATCATGTTTCTGATTCGTCTCATTGTTCCCTACAGTTTTGCTTGGATGGGACGTGGTAATCTTCCGTCCAATCGCAGCAGAGATGTTAGTGTTGTATATCGATCAGAAAGCACCTCATATCGGTTGGTTCACACCCTTTGCATGACATTCGTTATTTTACTATTGGGATAGCGGGAGTCGTTTGGCAAAGGGTTTGCGTGCAGGGAGGAAACTTTCATCTCAAGTGAATACACTTGCAATTACATGACGCAGGTACACACATGCGCGACGAACTCGTATTATAGTCACCAGCCATTTTCATCTAGGCAGGTCGTCTTTTGTTAAGGCTTCATCATACACAATCCATATCATAGCACCGAGGTGTCTGTGGTCTATGGGTACTCGAAGACAACGCGCCAATCAGAGCATGGCAACTTCAAAAACAATCCCTGCATGTAGTGCGTACGAAACCAACCGTCTGAAGTGACAGTCGATTATTAAATCCGGGTCAGTGATACGTAGTATTTCCCTACTCCCACTCATCCTCTTGGAAAACAAACCAGTTGTGCTGAAAATAAGAAGAAAAATTACCGTACTCATTACTGTGTTTTTTCGCCGGAGCTGTATGGCGAAGAAGGGCAGCAAGACCAAAGCAGTCTCCTTCTTAAGGACTTCCTCTTATGACAATGGAGTAACACGCTGCTCTTCTGTAGGCTCTTGTGACAGCAACTCGATGGCCATGTTTAACAACGAACTCATGAGTCTGGTCATTCTGTAAAAATATACACAGTTTGCTATATGCCCATCCTCGTTTAGCGCGCGGGAAGTATGGAGAGATTTTTTCTTCACGGGGCCAAATTGGCTATTGACAGCCGCGTCTCAAAACAGAACTGTGATAAAAACGTCTAACATGAGTTACACATGGGGAATTTGAGTAATCGCGGAACATTCAGTTGAATCTGCAGTTGCTGACGTCCGACCCGGAATCACAAATGGTAAGATATCCATAGTGACGTGGCTTCTACCGCAATGGCATACGATTTCATCGCTGGTGTGAACCAATGAATTATCCTAGGGTATTCAAAGTGTTTGTTCGATATAGACATCCATCCTCACGAATCAGCAAACCGCAAGTCCAGAAAATATTCCGATATAATCGGGAAAAACTGAGTTTGGTGCACGAAAACCCCTGGGCTCATCCACCTATTGCTGATCCACTCATCCACCGTGATGCTGACTGTGCCAGTCAAGGTTACCCGTGTCTTTCGGTCGCATCCCATAATTACTTCTCTTTCCTTGTGTCAGAAACATTAAATGATTGTGTCGG
>NW_008754681.1:0-1440 GCF_000715545.1 Opisthorchis viverrini | reverse complement strand
TCTACCTAAGCTAAGTAGCTCAAGGTAAGTCTGAGTCCAAAAATCAGATTCGGCACTCCTAAACTGCACAAAGAATTTTACCTAATGTCCTTGCAGTGTGCCTGAAAACATTTAAACTTCCGTAGAAGCGCTGGTTACATAAGTCTAATTGGCTCGAGGAATTTTACCGGTTATTACATGGTACTCTGGGTAGAGCGAAAGCATTTCTTTTAAGAACCGATTGCACACGCGTCCAGCACCTACCAATTTTAAGTAACAAATTGATTGAGAACGGAGGTACATACGTCCGGCTCTCTAAAGTTGAACCGCGCGCGCAACTAAGGTAGTTGTGTTCAAGGCTGCATACCACATCGGTTCATATAGGAGAATTGCTACGAAAACAGGATGAACAGAGTTGTGACGTTTGGTGAAAAACCGAATATATACAGCAGTCACTGCATGTGATATTACCCAGATGGCGATTACATCCCATCATTAATGAAGCTGGAGATGATGCACGTGTGAGTCTAGACCCTTCAAAGTTTTACGTGGTCTATCCTGAAGTATAACGCTGTAATGCTATGCCATAACTCAGTCAAAATATGCCTTAGACCAGGGCAATTTAAGCGGTCGTACTGCATATAACGCACATAACTAGACCAATTATGAATCACGCATCTGAAATAAATTGCTGATGAAGCAAGCAGGTAATCTCAGACGAGACGCAACTCAGTGTGCTCCAGTGGTTTTACTGTTATGTTTCAAAAATGCACGTGGTAAACAAGTAGAAAATCTGTATTTCTATGCACAGCTGGCTGGCATTTGAGCTGTCATGTAAATTTGCCTATGATGACTTGGGACCTGTATCCCACCGACAGTCTAGGACATGCGCTGGAGCCGGAAGTGCGGTTTGGAAACGAATCATGGCGGGCTTACCTTGTCTAACGTTCAGTTGGTGGGCAGCGCCGTCATCTGGTTCAACACAACTGTCTAGACAGAACCATCTGTTTTAGGCCGTCCCAAGCTTTTGTGATATTCGAGCTAAATCGTGAAATTGTAATTTGTAGGATGGAGGCTATAGACTCATTCGAGAGAGCATTTCAGCAACGTCGAAATACTCTTTCTGTTTTTTATATGTTCCACAATTTAGTAATGAGGTGCAGTGGTGTGGAACCCAGGTGTTTATAGCTTCTCCATAAGAAACGTGATGCCAACGGTCAAAGTCGGCGAATGTCTCTAGGAAATTTAATTCAGAGTTGAACAGAGTAGATGTCAAAAACCCTGGTGATACACATTTTGCTGGAATAACCGGGGAAATGCTTTCTACTGGTCACTCAGCACTAACGGGTGTGATTTTGAGGGTTGTCGGAGTTTGACCAAGCTATTTGGCGAAAAAGTACTATCTCTAAGCGGGTGCAATGGGCGGAGTTCAGTGTTCTTTCTGAATCTATGTCAATGTCA
>NW_008754680.1:0-1443 GCF_000715545.1 Opisthorchis viverrini | reverse complement strand
TGAACCCGCAACCTCCAGTCTATTAGTCTTAACGCTTAACCGTTCGGCCTCCAGCGGCCAGCCAGTCAAAACTGATGACCACTTGATGTGGATCTCGTGACTGAAGGATGTGTTTCTGTATCCTAAGTGGTATTTAATCACATCGCTAGTCAGCCACTCGTGGTCGGAAGGTTATATTCGTAAACTACTGATTGAGCAGCAGCGGGTTCGAAACTGAAATTTCATGAGGTTGGTTTCCAACGAGGATGAAACACCTGTAAATCGCTTGTCTGCTCCACAGCATAAACTGGCTTAACTTACAGAATGATATCTTAAATGAGCTTCTCAAATCTGATCATATAAACAACAAGTGGTAAAGGCTCCCCATCGGGACCAGCCAATTAACTATTATCGAATGAACTGCATGAATAGCCACCTGCACATTCCAGTCAGAAGTTTGGAAACTGCCGCAGCACAGTCGAGGTGAGTAGAAAATAAAAAGATCGTCTGTGTCGAGTTTTGCCCAATGACACGCACTCAAAAACCTTTAGACAGACATGAATGAGAGAGTATCTCCTCAGTGATTGAAGCTACAGAACGGCAGACACATACGTCAATAGCATATATGAACTTAAATCAAAGTTATTATAACGGTATAAAACCTTGGTAACGTACCAACCAAGTGTGAACATGCAAAGACTAATTTTTAGGCCGAAGGATAAGATCACGAAAGAGTATCAAAAATGCTCACTGCATCGGCCGCAACGAAAGCGCACCGGTAGAACCCTTACACTAACAGCCGAAAAGGTTGGCCATAGAAACATACGATCCATTGTCTCCGACCTTCATAAGCTAATGACAAGAGGGTTCCTTCTTCAGGTTTGAAAATATTGAGATACAACATACGATCCATTGCATCCGACCTTCATACGCTAATGACAAGAGGGTTCCTTCTTCAGGTTTGAAAATATTGCGTGTACCACAACCTATGAGGATGAAATCTACTTGGTCAGTCAACTGAACTAACCATCCAGTCAACCAAAGATAATCAAATTCCAATCTCCACCGGCCGTACCTATAATTATCCGGCAGAGCCACTATCCACCGCTGGAAAACCGATGGTTCACACCATTATGAAATGAAGATTTGTGACGAAGTATTGGTGAAACAAGTCACCAAGCTCTGTGAGCAGTTTGACAATCGATCAGCGCACATAGTCTTAGTTTGTTATCAGGTTTATAATACTGTAGTTTATCCAGTTTTCTAGGCGAACTTCTGCGAACGAACTTCTGCTGTTTCTCTTCCGTATTTCATCTTTTATGTTTTGTAATGCACATATTTCTCATCCGCGACAGGTCACAGTGCGGTCCTTTCCAGAGAACCATAGATGTTATCAAACCGGAATAAAAGCGGTAATCAAAGTAAACCAGAGGGCGCTAATGACAAGAAGCTTTCGGGAACCAT
>NW_008754679.1:0-1443 GCF_000715545.1 Opisthorchis viverrini | reverse complement strand
AAGGCTCGATCCTGTGTATCAATATGTGAAAGAGGCGCTCACGTTGTTCACATGTCCGCAACTCATCCACCTGTCACATTGCATTGAAAATGGACCGCAACAGCCTACTGGCCGCCTGAGTCAAAGCACATGTTTAGTTTAAGGGTTTGCGGTTTCATCCGACTTGTTACTTTGGCTAATGACGAAATGTTTGTAACCATACTTCCATGTTTAAACAAATCAACAGCATAATAATCTGAGCAAGCAACATCCGCCCTCGATAACAAACATACGGTTGTCACGAGGGTGCCATTAAAAAAGCACGGCGCAAAAATTAGAGTAAAATAGGAGCAAAAAAGTGGAGGCCTGGAAATCTGGTTGATGAAAACATACTGTAAACACCTTGACTTCTTTAATCCGTGAATCGGTGATTCTGAACTTGTAAATAGTTTAAATGCACTAAAGGGAAATTACGGTATACAACATTTTTATGAATACTGTTTATGATTTCACTTGGCAAGAGAAAGCGTTCTGCGGTGCAGCAGGATGATTGTGCTATTCATCGCTAGGGTGTTGTCTTATTTGATGGACAATTCGGCGGTTATTTATTATGGCTTGTGTTAAGTGTGAATTACTGTACAGAGCATTTGTACGTTGTTTGTTGATTCAGTTCACGATTGACTTGACTGGAACGGAGCAGCAAAAAGTTTCACCATTAGAAACAAATCAACGGAGAGTAAACTTGGAATTTTTCTATCCTAGAACACATGCTCTACATCTGGCTGACAAGGCTCAACATATCACTGGACATCGTTCAGGTCTGAGAAACCCAGTTGATGACGGGATGCTTATGACCAACCATGTGTGGTATAAAGATCGAAACGCTTTTTTTCTTACTGAAGCTCACGAACTATGCGAGAATGGAGCTAAACTGTTCGGTCAATATTTACGGGATATCTGTTGGCGACATTGCCGTGTTTTAAATCCGGAAAATTTGCGGGGAGGAAGGAAAGTACGTCTGAATATATGCCCATTATTGCACCTTTATTGATACCGAATATGTAAAATGTGAAGCTTATTTCAGTATCTTAGGCTGGCGAAACAAATTTGACTTTAGATCCTGAGTCAAACAGCCAAGTTCAGCTAGATATCAGGTCACAACATTGAATGCATTTTTGTACATCTATGTTATACCCACGAACGTCTGTGCATCCCACTTATGTCTGTGTGTTGATGAAAGCTCTGAGCAAGATAATAAGTAGTCCTCCAACTTGCAGAGGGATTAAAGCAATTACAGGGAACCTGAAATGAAGTGGTGACCACAAATTCAAAGCTCATGTTCACGACTATTGCACCCGATCTAGTTGCCAGGGGGGACACTTTCTGTGATGCTTGATCCTTATTCAGTGTAAATTCAAGAAATTGCTTAATCGTAGCTCCCTTCGGTGAATAAATCGACTCCAG
>NW_008754678.1:0-1444 GCF_000715545.1 Opisthorchis viverrini | reverse complement strand
TCACAGAACTACGGCTTTCGCATCGGTTGGTCTGGATTGAACATTTTACATGTGTCATTTATTTCCAGAGTTGTGACGAGCCCTGAGGCTTTCCAAGCCAGTTGGTGCAATGAGTGCAAGAGCATTGTTCTCATCGAAGCTGGAATGAGGATTATGCATCACAGTCAATCAAGTTACGTGGGATGATCTATCTCCCGCTTCAACAGAATCTCTGGACATTGCTTAATATTACAGAATCGCTAGCAATACTATTATTGTCAGCCATAAGGAAAAAATGTATTCTCGCTACCCTGTAACTGCCTGTTGCTTGAATTTAGTTATGGTCAAGAACAAGATTTTCAGAAAAATTAACGAGTAACCCTAGTATATAAGGTATTTTATTACAAAACGTTTTCTCTTGCCATTTATTTAACTTGCACCTGTGAAACAAGCGGGATTTTAGGCAGAACTTTTGACCGTCTCGCAAGCCACAGAAGTCAGGAATTGTATGCCCTCTGATAAAAACTTTTGTTTATCCATTTTAACTTTCTAGTAACGGAGGTCATACGAACTGAGGATGTTTTGTGATGCAATTTTTTCCATGGCGTGTTTTTTAAACACGATGTTAGCTAGTCTAGGCTGCCAGGCCACAATGTGACATTCTGAAATTATTCCATTGAGATGTATTTTCAAATAAGTTGTTTCCATTTATTTAATCATAGGCGTGCATTGTTAGGCATCACAAGTACTGACCAATATCGACCGTGTTCCTGTAGGAAACAATTGTTTACCAGTCCTGACGGTATGTCTGTACTACCTTTTCCCCGGTCGAAACAAATTCTTGTTTGAGTCTGCTATTCACTGCGTCTACCTCATAGACTCGGTATGCATATGTAATCTCTTATGAGACTTTAACCCTTACACGCCCAACAAATTCGGTCAACCGTGTAATATTGGAGCTCTTTGACCATTTGCGTTATCGCATGTTGTTCGCCAAAGTATGTTGCTACCCAAAACTGATTTAGCCTCTCCTCCTGGCTTTCTTTGGGTTTTCACTAGTTCGTGAATCAGTGTGGATAAAAACCTCGTGTTTGAAGGCTCTTCCATTTTGATTAGGGATTTTGTACGTATAGTACCGCATTTTATCGCAGAGGCTAGGGAATCCACAATTTAAGGCTTGTCATTCTATGCACTCAAATTGGCCTTCCCGAATAAATCAAAATGTTTCACAACGACATGATTGAGTTGATTCAGCAGACCAGCCACATAAACATCTGTTGAGGGAGACGTTATTGACAAAATGACTTATGGATACACTTGCCTAAAGTGAAAGCGTAAGCTATACATCCATCACATTCCTCAGCCATCGAAAGGCATGTTGAGTTCCCGCTAGCACGTACCATAGGATAAATAACGAATATCCTGGGCATACTATGATTTGTTTCAGAATAATCAACAATTTCTC
>NW_008754677.1:0-1444 GCF_000715545.1 Opisthorchis viverrini | reverse complement strand
ATTCCGCAATTTCATTCCCCAGGAAAGGCCATGATCACCGATATCTTTGGTAGCGCAGCAGAAAACAGTATCACTGACCGAATGACATTATCGGGTGAAACTATGGATCGAAAACTGTAGCATCCGAACTGCTCACGACCTGACTGAACTTGAAGGACGCATTCGAATCCAGAGCAATAGCGTTACTATTTGACGCATGCCGAGATAATCCTTATACCCGTATACGACATGACATGCTCGTCTTTCGGATACCCTTTCACCGAAACATTCGCACCCAAGTCAAAGTCCTTCGCCATGGAGTATCCATGCACCGCTTGATGCTCTTAACGCACAATGGCTTGCATACTAGTGAAAGCAGTCATTAGCGAAACATCCCGTCTGCTGTACAATAAAATGGGGGAGTGGAAGACGCGGTGAGAGAGGGCGAACGTTGACCACCTTGGTAACCGTTCATACAATAACTTCGCGAGACGTATTCATAGGAATGGCGAAATGCCTCAAGTGGTTAGGGCGCGAATTTACTGACCGCAAGGTCCGTGGTTCGAATCCGACCTCCGCCACTCGACTTCCCCTGTCTAGGCTTGGGCAACCAGCCCTCGTGCAACCTTCGGGTGGCATGGCAGTTAGGCACGGCACCGAAGCTACAGCTGAACGATCAGAATGGCTTCACTTTCAGGACGAAATCTTCACTAAACTATAACAAAACTAAAAGNACGCATGCCGAGATAATCCTTATACCCGTATACGACATGGTATCTTCGTCTTTCGGATATCCTTTCACCAAAACATTCCCACCCAAGTCAAAGTCCTTCACCATGGATTATCCATGCACCGCTTGATGCTCTTAATGCACAATGGCTTGCATACTAGTGAAAGCAGTCATTACCGAAACATCCCGTCTGCTGTACAATAAAATGGGGGAGTCGAAGACGCGGTGAGAGAGGGCGAACGCTGACCACCTTGGTAACCGTTCATACAACAACTTCGCGAGACGTATTCATAGGAATGGCGAAATGCCTCAAGTGGTTAGGGCGCGAATTTACTGACCGCAAGGTCCGTGGTTCGAATCCGACCTCCGCCACTCGACTTCCCCTGTCTAGGCTTGGGCAACCAGCCCTCGTGCAACCTTCGGGTGGCATGGCAGTTAGGCACCGAAAGGGTACTACAGCTGAACGATCAGAATAGCTTCACTTTCAGGACGAACTCTTCACTAAACTATAACAAAACTAAAAGTGAAAACACACTATACAGTGGCTCAGAAGGAAGAACAATTCAAACGATGAGCGAGCATTCCATCTGAAAAGCCGCCACTCGAGTAGCCAGTCAGCAGGCAGCCAAGCGACGCGAATCCTGCGATTAAACGATGAGTGGCGCTATATGGACGAATTCATGGATCTGAGAAACTGGCATGATGTACAGCTAATAAGTTGCTATCGAACTGCTT
>NW_008754676.1:0-1444 GCF_000715545.1 Opisthorchis viverrini | reverse complement strand
AGACAAGCAAAAACGAACACCGACACAATTCTATCCCGGTTGGGATTTCTTTTTCACAGAGAAGCATGAGTTGAGCTCTAAATAACAGACTGAATACCACGTCCAAACTCCAGTGTGCGCGAGGTGCGTTCACTGGAGGCTCCGGGTTTGTGTGTGTGCGCTTCACAGCTGTGCGCACTCACGGAAAATGTGCTTATTTGATTCGGAAGTTGTTTACTGGTCGGTGCCTCCCTGCCAGCTATCCAAGAGATATACCAGCGCTGACCAAGTTTCCCAAGCATAGATAGGAGTAGCCGAGGTGCTCAGGTTGAGCTCGAACCACATACCTTTCGTCAATAAGGTCACGCCTTGACTACTGAGGTGCGACATACAGACCTAGTCTTAATTGTTCACCCGATCTATTCAACCCTCGAAAAGTCAGTGACGACTATTTAACCGGTCATCTGTGGAGTAGAGTAGAATCCGGCGGCAGCAGTACAGCTTGTGGCTACGTGCCGATACAACGAATCGAAAGGTTCGCCATCCGAAGCGGGTGGCTAATATCCTCTTTCCCGCTAAAAACGGCACCGTCACAACGAGGCTGAATGGTCATCTGATAGTTGGCCATTCACAGCGCAAGTTACCTATTTTCATAGTTGTGACGATTTGTGACTGCTTGGTGCGTTGATTCTCACGGTTGAAAGCCCACCCAGGCACAATAAGACCTGTTCGTCAAGCCTCGGGCTCCCCGAGAGCACCCAACCATCTAACAATCAGCGTTTTCCCCCTCGACTGTCATTGATTTTCATTGGTAGGGCATGTGACATCGCATCGCTTGAGAGCACAGAGACATGAGCCACCTCATTTAACATGATGATAAAGGAAAATGAAAAACTCGTGATCGATTCCCAGTGGTACCGTAGAGGAAGAGTACATGGGAACAAGTTTATTTTGAGGCGTGACAAATCAAATGTCCTGCCTGTGTACACACGTAGACGAGAATGACCTCGCAATCATGCTAGGAACGCTGCCGACGTCCAACCAGTGCGTACTACGAAGCACTTGAGGGGCGAGGATATCACAAGGAGCTAAGTATGATTATAGCCCATTGTCCTCAGGGGGCACCATCCTCAGTATTGGCAGAAGCTCCTGAGTAGGATAACTTGCAGCGAAAGATCGCGCGCAAAGGGAACGCTTATCATTCTATTCTGCTACGTTTTCATTCACCGTTCGAAAGATTACTCACTTGGAAGACGATCGGAGTTTCTTACTTTTAGACAATAGTCAAACGGGCGGCTGGATGTAGAGTTTTCGCACAGACAGTTCAATTAGGGAAACACGAACGGGGGTGAAATGGGTTGTTTGACACGAGGTCATCGTTGTTCACAAAGTGGCGCCTTATGTCTCTGCACGAAACTCAATAAACTCTATAAATTTCAAAGTAGTTGCGGAATTTGCAGAACTC
>NW_008754675.1:0-1444 GCF_000715545.1 Opisthorchis viverrini | reverse complement strand
CGGGTTTGAGTCTGAGTACAAGGCTCCAATGGGTCCTCTAGAGCGATGTCGTCTGCTTCCCGTCTTTGTGGTTTCTGGGGTGCTTTTCGCCTGCGAGGTTTGGTTCGTTCCTTGGGAGCTCGGTTTGCTCGGGCCTTTGGCTTTGGGGGAGGGAGTTTTTTCCCAATGGGCAAAAATTCCGACCGATGCTGTTTGTAGCTCTTTCAGCATCCCCTTTTCGTCGACTAGATTTGCTGTTGATCAAAGGTTTGCTGCAAGCTTTCGCCTTTCTGGATCATTGGGTGTTTTGGCGCGGTTTGACCGGAAAAGTGTCTCTAAGGCCCTGAGCGTTGAGTGGTGGCAGCAAGAAATAATGTTCGATACTCACCGATTGCTATCCAGGATCAAGATGTTCAACCAAACTTCCTGGTCCGTGTTTGTTCTGGTCATTTAGTGGCTTCCGTTCAACTGAAAAGCACAAACGAATAAATGGCGTAACACTGTTATTTAAGCTCCCATTGCGAGGGCTCGACTTGAGCGCTCAGTGATCGCACAATGGAATAGTATTTTGAGAACTATGACGCCGATGAAATAGAGCAATCAAGCAGTTGAGTTCAGAGTAACGGTCCAAACATGTGGGCCCTATTTAGGCATCCCGGTGTCTCATGGATGCTGGGAAATTATTCCGCCGGACATTTCCGCCAGAGGTACGGTTGTTTCAGTGGATAATGAAATTTGGCGAGCTGCAAAATTGTAAAGATAAATTGTTACTGTTTTTTGTTTCAGCTCATACACAACAAAATGCAAAACTTTGATACAAAAGGTTTTACTCCAACCTCAAGCCTTTGCATGTGAAAGCATTGTGCGGCTAATGGGAACCGTCGACTAGAAAGCATCCAACAGTTCCTTGAAGTGGGTGCAAGGTGCAGCGTTAACAGCAGTTGGAGGAACCCTATTTCACACACCGGCTACTCGAAATGATGAAAACATACCCAACAAAAGTATGCGCTATGAACTTGAAAATATTTTTAGCGTGTCCTCGCCGTGTCTTATTTTGGTCAGCCGTGGAAAACTTTTCGGCCAATCCTAAGTCCAACAGGTCATAAGTAGTAGGTCTCATCGGAGGTGAGGATACTCCAGGGGAAATGAGCCAAGCACCACAAGACGCGTTTCATAATCCACGGATTTGAGAACAGCAACCATTTTCGAGGCAGTTCTCCGGACACGCTGAATGAGGGTTACGCACCGCGTGCACCCTGAGTGGACAGTTTGGTTGGTTAATTCAAGAATCAGTCTAACGTAGGCCCCATAGAGTATTTTGAAGTCCACGTGAGTAATACGGGAGACTGTCACGAGGAGACTGCACCTTACCGTGGTTTGGCGGTTTGCACACCTCAGCGATCCATTGAGCTATACTGCAGGGTGTCCCCCGACACGCATAGAGCCTCTCACACCAGGTTGGTCA
>NW_008754674.1:0-1444 GCF_000715545.1 Opisthorchis viverrini | reverse complement strand
TGCACTACCGTTCAGCAAGTTACAACACCTTTAAGGAAAGTCCCAAGCAAAGGAGTTTTCGATTTTTGTAAATACCGCAACGGGAACCGTCTTGTGACTGAGGAATCTTGACGAAAGTCTTTTGGGATTTTGAGGAATTCGTTATTCATATTGTGTTTTTTCTTCTCAAAAGTCCACACTGTCCACGTGATCTAGCAACGATTTTTGAACAGACATTTGTTCAAACCAAGGCTGATCCCACTATGATTGCAGTAATAATCAGCAGGGTGTCCTATCAGTGGCAGGCCAATTGTTTATCCTCTCAAATACGAATACTGTTTATGACTACCCTGCATTGTCGATTGTTCTCCTTCAGAAATTCTGTGATCTGAAATCATCAATGAATACGGATCTGATAAACAAGGCTTACAATATTATACAAAAGTTGCATGATCTACAAAAGGAATTCGTCACCAAATTTAAGCGGTTGGAACCCGCCTTTGACAATCCGGACACAGAAGTTGCTGAAATATTTCGCTGTGTGGTGAGTGGCTTTTTCGCACATGTTCTTCAATCCTCTGAACTGTGGTAGGTAACACATATGGCTTAACCTAGATTCACCTGTAATCGCCGAGCTGATGACTTCAGACACGGTTGTATGTTGTTTCGATAGCAAGCTTAGAGCATCGCCGTCAACCACAAAATTTCACAACTAATGCAGACTACTCATGAGTAACGTGGCAAATTGGTTCAGCAAACATGGTCATACCTCGCTGTCAGAGGAGCCAGGCGACATCAGCTGTTCAACGTTCTTGTTTTACTGAAGTCCTGATGGACGCGGTTCCAGCCAAAGCAATGCTTCTTATTCCGGTTTCTCTTGAAATGCGCCGTGCAGTCGCATTTTAAAACAGGAACTGTTACTTCATGAGCAAATCACCTGTTTAACTTCAAAAACGTAAACGAGGCAGAGATAAGCAAGAAGTTTCTTAATTGTACACCTGAATCACTCGTCGGCCATGACAAAATGTGAATGAAAAGAACTTGTGTGAGCGAAACTTGCTGAATGTACAAAAATCTAACATGTCCATGAGGTTAAAGCTGCTATGTTCCGTCGTAACACGTTACTCATCAGGATTCTGAAGGCTCTTCGACTGCACACGACCAGTTTCACTCTTCTTGAGGCTCATCAGCTGAGCGCAGTCCCGAGTTCTATTTGAGCACAAACTGTATAGATCTAGACAAATACTATCACCACTGCGCACGAATTTGGTTTCTACAGAAGACACAACTGAAGCGGAACTTTTGTGGTTACAATTTGCCTCCCCGGGTAATAAACCACTTTCGCTCTCATAAAAGGAACAATTTCCATGCTCCGCAGTTTTCGTTACGGTGGAACGCTTCCTCAAGAGATAGAACCCTGTTGGAAACGCCGTTGTGTCAACTTCGCTTTTCAACGATTTAGTCA
>NW_008754673.1:0-1446 GCF_000715545.1 Opisthorchis viverrini | reverse complement strand
AAAACTACCGCATTCGTTAACATGAAGGCTCAGGGTTTTTCACCCATTTTCGTACATCAGCCACAGAGTAAAATCGTGTTTTGAGCCCCTTCCCCTCAGGTCGACGTTGATAACACATCTACGTTGCTAACCGATGGTCCAGTGCCGTATGGTCGTAATTTATTTGACTTTTATTATGAAGAAAGCACTGTGAAGAGACGACCACTCCGAGGTATCTACATCACGAAGAATTCATTCATAGAACCCAGACAGAAACTGACAACAAGGGTGTCATTGCTCCGTCGCTGAGTATGTTTTCAATCACAGGGTGGATCACTCCTACCTATCATAGAAGGCTGCTCGCGGTGACAATGCCCGAATATTTTGTGGTCGCCTTCATACCCATCCTGCCCGATCACAGGTTGCCCACTCTCCTAATTACACCACTGTGATTAAGGCTAGAAAACGGACAATTACGTGATACCAGACCATCAAAAATTATTGAAAATACTTCATCCTAGTCCCATGTTTGAGAGTAAACCGCGTAAAATTGAGAACCACACATCGCAATGACAACAAGATACAGGGAACTTGCCCACTCTTGAGTTTCACTGTTCACTAGGTAGTGCAGAGTAGCAGTATACCTGAGGGGACAAGTTCTTTTTCCGTCCAATTTATCGCAGTAAGGACTGAAAACACTGTCAAATATCTGGACGTGTGGTACCAACTCCGTATTCTCCTTGAAACTACCCTCCGGTTCAGTTTCCTCAGGATAAAGTGCAAGTTGAATGGCTCCATCTCCCGCCAAGCGCAAGTTAACTGTGGTTGGACGTGTCCTGCACGGAAGGCCATCGGTTCACCTAGATCTGACAGGTAAATCCGAGACATGCGAATCCAATGTTCCCATCTGGCTCACATTAGGCAATGTGAAACGCCAAATAGTAGAGGTACTTAGTGCTGGCTATTCACGTGATTTCAGACGAATAATTCGTAGGATGCTGTTCTAACAGTAGACGGCATAGAGAGGCTCCTCGACATAAGTGTCTTCAAGACCTTTGAGAATCATTTCCTCCTGGCTTACCTTGATATTACTGACAGAATACTATGTGCATGTTCTCCATCATTTAGCATCGGTATTATTTTGGGGGGAAATTCATCATTCGATATTGTTCAGATGAAGCTAAATATCAATATTGAAATTCACAAAGGAAACTTTCATGAGCACTGTGCCCCTGTAGACCCAATCGGTGATAACCCAACTGCTCCTAGTTTGCCATGTTACCTGCACGGAACAACGGCCTCACAGTGCAACCAGTCAGAGTTCGGTCGTCGCATCATTTCGTTGTGTTCTTATACGGTTGCACAACGGGCGTCATAAGACTTTCGTGCAGGATATGGACCAGTGGCGACACGCCGTCTCGCGTGTTGTCTGGATCAGCCATTGGGATTCGGATGACCTGGCGAGTC
>NW_008754672.1:0-1447 GCF_000715545.1 Opisthorchis viverrini | reverse complement strand
CTGAACACATCGGGAAACTTCCATAAAAAAACTCGAGAATTTTTTCCGATTTTAGAATCTAAACGATGTGTCTTTTAAGCTCAATTCTGAATATTGTTTAAGTTTCTTCGTTTTATTGTTAACAATTGTTAACAATGTCTGCAAGCAGGCTGTGAGTCAACTGTTACAAAGTATCTTTTTTTACGTTAATGCTAGTAAAGTAGAAAATTTTACAGGCTCTTTAGTCACCCTGTATGATGTAACGTTAATTTTTGTATTCTTCCCCGGGTTGTAGATTAACACTGATAAATTGCTGCTTGTATATTTACCAGGAGCGAACCTGTCCTGCAGTCGATTAACTGTGCTAAACTGTTACCATTTCACAAATAAAGTGATGCAATATTAGCCCAATAGCAACATGAGGAATGCGTACTTGCTGCTGTGAAGCGAAACTTAAAATCAATAGAAAAGTAGACGATTTTGTTTATATCCCAAAAATGTTAATTCATATCACATGTTCTGCATTTTAACGATATAGTGTAAGATGCACAGCAGAGAACCTCTATATGTGGACTGTGTTTGCGGAATGATGGAGCGCAATTCAATGGGCCGCATGTTCGTTTGGGTTTACTGAAACAATTTTTATTGTGAGCAGCGTATAAATTACGAAATGTGTAAGAGTTTTGAAATTTCACTTTCGCTCTGATTGCTGCGGCTAACAAAGTAATTTTGCAGGGCAAAACTAAAACAGATGTTGAGGAGTAATAATGTCTAATACTTGTAAGGATAGCCCATTTAAACGCCAAAATTTTTGCATGAAAATACAGCATGCAACAATCAACCATAACCAACCAAATTTCTTCTTCCATCAGTCAACGTGATTTTAAAATCATAAAATCCAAACCAGATTATTTTAACAGTATTTTGCAAGACTATTTTTTCGTGTGAGCAAACCAGAATGCGGACGTACGGTGACATGCAAGACCTTGCACGGGAAAATATCTTGAGGCCTGCCTGCATATTTTTGAACAAGTATCTCGCACAAATGTCTGTAATGGTATTTTGTAAGACTCTTGTTTGGTGTAGGCCGATCGTAATGTGTACGTACAGTAACAGTTAACTAAGGAATATCTCTTGGTAATGTGTTCGAATATTGGTAGCTTGGATGTGTTTGTTTTAAGTTGATCAGGTGACTGTTGATCTGTTCGCTAAGCTTGGAAGTTGATTTTCAAACGTTTCGTCACCATTCGAGGAGACATCTCCATTGCGCTGTTGAAGATAAGCACTGAACGTGCAATTGACACCAATAGCTACAATGGTAATACACACGGAACAAACTGTTGAACCCAAAGGCTTAGCACGTGCAGGTCCAGGATTTGAGTGCGTCTCTGAGCCGACTCCGGAAAAGGCTCAATTGCAGTTGGATTTTATGGTGATCTCTAAAATGTAAGCAATCATGTTTGCAGAT
>NW_008754671.1:0-1447 GCF_000715545.1 Opisthorchis viverrini | reverse complement strand
AGAAAACGGGGAAAATGCAAAACACCACATGCCGTCCTCCTAACTCTTCCCACATATGATAGATTCCGAAGATGTTCTGAAATGTTTTGGTACCAGAATTAGTACATGAGCCTCGCGAATGACCGCTGCAAACGCGAGCGAAATCAGAAGAGAGAGTCAAAGCATGTGACTACGCTTGTATTCATGTCAAATTGTACAGGTGCCCGGTTTTTGTAGTCTTTTGTATTTAAACAAAAAACGATTATGCAATCGATGGAATACGTATTGTTATAATGGAAGTACAAAACGCCACACTACTTCCCCACTAGAGCGTTGACCATGTAATGGAAAAACGCTCGAGTATCTAAAATAACGAATCAAAAGTCGCTCACTTCAAGTTTCGTAATCACCTAAGTGCTGAGGGAAACAGACTCGTCGTCCGGAACAACTAGTCGAATGACTGAGGTTGGCGGGAGGGATATCTTGGGTAGGTGTGTGTGTTGTTGGGATAGCAAGATTGCTGGATATGGTCGTGGGTGCTTCAATGTAGACAGGTTTCAGACGATCATTGTAGACGATATCATGCTTTCCGCTTCTCTTTAAAACAAATTATTTGGAGTGACGCGATAACCTTGAAAGGCCATCATAACAGGGTTGGAGGGGTGTCCTCGTTGCGTCATGTCGGACAAACACAAATTGTGTGGAATATAGATCGGCTGAGATGTGTGCTGTTTGCTTTGATTGTCTGGTCAGTGTCGCACGAAGTTCGGACATATGCTGTTTCAGACGGGTGACGAATGTGAGGGGTGATTCGGGCTGTGCGCCAGAAGGGGAAACTAGTTCACCGGGTAGACGTAGAGTTGTACCGTACACTAGTTCGGCTGGGGAACAGTGAAGATCCTCCTTAATAGTGGAGCGAATGGCAAGCAAAATGAGGATTAAAGAAGATCATGAAGATGGGTTCATTTGGGCAGTCAATGCAGCTTTGAGATAGCGATGTAAACGCTCAACCAAACCGTTAGAACAGGGGTGATACGCGGTAGTGGACATGTGATGGAAACCGAATAGTGTAGAAATCTCCCGGAAGAGATTACGCTGAAATTGTGAACTGCAATCGGTAGTAACCGTGGAAGGTATACCAAAATTATTCACCCAGTGCTGCAAAAAAGAAAAAGCAACCGTTTCAGCTGAAGTATCCGAAATGGGTACAGCTACTGCCCGACGGGTAAAACGATCGATCATGGCATGAATATGCGTGAAACCGTTTGATGGGGAAGGTGGACCAACAATGTCGAGATGGACGTGTGTGAATCGAGCATCAGGAACGGCAAATGAACCGATAGTTGAGTTAGTATGCCGAGTTACTTTACTGTGTTGACAAGCGATGCATTGTTTGGCCCAAGAAGGGCCATACAAAACCTGTACTAACCAACTTCCTTGTTGATCTGATTCCTGGATGAGAAAATCC
>NW_008754670.1:0-1447 GCF_000715545.1 Opisthorchis viverrini | reverse complement strand
TCCAGCTTCTTTCCAATTTATACTTTATATGAGCTCATATGTTTTCCGTCTTCAAACTCCAAATGCCCTCAATTTTGTGTTTCCAAGGATGGTATTACTCATAAGTGATTTTCCATTTTCCACTACCTCAAGTCTTGTGAATGCTGTAGAATGTCACTGAGTGACACAGCTTTTGAGTGATCTAAGTTACCTTATTGGAGCTATCTACAACAGTGCTGGCAAACTTGCTCTTCACATTTTGAGCCGCTTGCAAGTAAAAAGCGGCACGCTTGCAAAAGAGCGTATATCAGAGATTAAAAGCGTGCATTCAAAATTCCAATATCTCAATATCTGTTGTAATATGACCTCCCGTTTTCTGGGCACTAGATACAAACATTGAAATTATAATCTCGTTGTTCACCTTCCACGAATACGCTTTTGGTAATGTTGGTACGTACCCGTTTCTGAATTCTTCTTACTGTAGCAGGTTTTGAAATGTTACCGATCAACCTAGTTGAAGGTAACGTTTCTGGCCGCGTAAAAATAACAAATTTGACTCGCTCTGCTAATGCTTTGAGAGGCAAGTAATTGCTGTGCTCTACGCTAAAACCTTCAATACCAGCTTCCTTGCTCTCAGTTTCGTTCCCCCGGAAAAAATATCGGTGAAAAATCTGTGACCAGCTTTACCGGCTAGTCTTTGTTGGCCCGAAATTATAAACTATTATTTATTTTCAAAACTGTATGCATCTTACTGTGTGTATCCTACCCAGTTAGCTTTATTATCCGAGCGTTATTCTCGGCACTTCTGCAGAAAGGTTCATGAACTTCGAGTCGGATTTCTAGCCCCAGGACAATCTCAGTACATGTGTTGGCAGATGTCGTATGAATCAACTACCCGTAATATTTTTTCGGCAACCCCAACTCCATTTACCAGTTAGCCAGATTAACCCAAATAGTTTAAACTAACAAGCAACGGTGGCTGAACAAAGTTATATTGTGTTTATTTCCTTTGCTTTTTCTCTGTGTATAGCAATCCTCCATTCACCCGCTACCCACTTAGTTACAGCGTTCGCTGTGAATTGCCTATACCTTACTTGATTCCAAAACGCAGACATATCTTACCACCTTTGTTTGAATTTTGGATATCAAAGAGTTGCGACATTTTATGTGACATTTTATGCGACATTTTACTAGACAAGAGCATGATTCAGTGCTTGTTATCTAGCCTAAAATTTTCGCAAACGAATTCCTCCAAGTGCTTCGCTCAGTTGTCCATCGTAACACTGTGTTTCATGATACGAGACGCTGAACTGAGCTTAACTACATTCTGATAACGAAGCAAATCTGATGTCTTCAAACCACTTAGTTTGTTGACGGTTAGTAGTAAGGAAAATTGACTTGGATGGCATACAAAGAATTAAAAAATGCTCTCAGCTGCACAGCAATTTGGCTTTGAGTGAAAAAAAAA
>NW_008754669.1:0-1447 GCF_000715545.1 Opisthorchis viverrini | reverse complement strand
GAACATTCCTAAAATGCCCGATAATAATGCCCTGTAGTCATTTTTCAGGGTGAAAATAATTTCCATTATTTGGACCTCTGAATCAGCTCAGTTACGCTCAAAAGATTTACCTAACATAGCCAATCAGCTTACTTAGAAATGCTGTTGGATTCTGGTAACTTTTGTCACGCATCAAGGGAAAAACAGCCCTTCCTACTGACTGTTGAGGGTTAAAAAGAAAGTAGCTTTTGACCTCTTCCGGGGCTGACCTTTATTTACGAACAGTAGTCCTTCAACAAAGGTCACTCCTTTTGGCAGGCCACGGTAAGTTCCACCTTCAGTCATCACTTCGTGTAAGAATAAGACACTTGTTGTTGATAAGACACTTGTTGTAGATTTAATAAACCACTTGTTTCATAGTGTTCTCTCTTCTGTGGGAGTATTGTCAATCACGGTTGGCGAAAACACTCTTCTGGTCACTCAAGATCAGCACACAATCGACTGCTGTGAGTCAGGTTGCAACCACCTTCAACTAAAGTGTGTAGTCAGTAAAGACGATCAAGATTCCGGCAACCTGGAGGGATCCTAGCGAACTAACATAACGTAGACGTGATCATGCTATCATGCTGTCAAACTTGACAGCATACAAATCGTACGGTACATTGTTGATTCGAATTTGTAAATCTGCCATTTTCAGCCCGTGTTCAGACTTGTTCATGCGTCAGCTTGTCCCAGTTGCCTGTCAGTTTTCTCTCTCGCATATAAACAGGTGATGCATGACACCTGATGAGTTCAAATTCAGGGTCCGAAAGAGTTGTCCGTTCGAATGTGATTCGCTATATGTTACCACACCACCACAAGAACGACCATCTCGTCCCTTTGAGCCGGAAAAAACTCTGCACAAAAGTATCTTCTTAATAGGCACAAATACCGACGGGAAGTTATCCGACCTTTCCCCTTAGTTGCTTTAAAGAAGCTGGCAAATACTCTTGTACTTAGCCTTGAACCTCAATTCAATGAAGATCTGAGTATTTTGGAAGAACGTTTGGTGAATTGTGATGATGCCAGTATATGCTACTGACTCAGACAATGATGAAGATTCTGTGTCTGTATTTGGTAGGATGTAACGACTCGTTTTCAAATATAAAGGCTGTTGCAACGGGACTGCACTCCTTTCAGCAGATAAATGGGTCGCATTCATACAATAAAACGCTTAATTGCTTGCTAACGGTCACTACGTTTGCGCGAAATATGTTTGATACCAAGGAGCGTGGATCAGAAAGCGGCACACAAGCGAACACTAGCGCGTATTTGGATCGGGTAACCATTCTGTCATTTGTTCTTAAGATCTCGAGCCGGAGGGGGTGGGGATATATAGCGAAAATCTTTGGCTGTATCAGGGTGATTTGAGATCCAATGCGAGTGTGTGGAGAAGGATGCTGAATGTTTCTATGGAAAACCTTGCGTC
>NW_008754668.1:0-1448 GCF_000715545.1 Opisthorchis viverrini | reverse complement strand
TCATGGCCAAACCGACACGCGCGTTCGCACACACTCGAGCACACACAACCGGATGTGCACAGACATTATGGGGTCGTCCAAGTGGTAATTTGTACCCAGGTGTATATTTGACAGCTTTATACTATAAAGTTTGGCTGTATTCCATTGCGTATTTACTTGTATAAAGGTATTCGGGGACGGCTGTACTTTTATTCTCAGGAGAAATACTCATACTCATGCGCCACAACACTTGTCACTTATGTCATCAACGCCGGACACATTTGACTTATCCAAACGAAGCAGCATTACGAACGCACTTGTGAAGTCAGCATAGGCCCACAGTTTGGAGCGACGGACCGACCCAAAGAACGACCGTCCTACCGATTGACCGACCAAACTGGCGAGCTATTTCTGACTTGGTGACCGATCCTCAGGCAGACCATCCGAAATTCTACACCCGTCAAAAATATTTTCTACAGGTTTGTCCATAAAATTAACACTGAGGATTCATTCAAATCAAAGATTTATAATTTATCAGTTGTTCAAATTAAGTGCATTTTTTGACATTGCAAACATCTGAGCAGCAGTATTTGTTTGTTGCGCACTCCTCACCTTTCTTGAAACAAACCTTGCATTTATTTTCTATGCACTTGTAATTTTCACAGCACGGTGTATGTGAACAATCGGCATTGAATGCCGCACAATTTTGTTGGGCTGCACCTGAAAGAGGAAGAGAGAAACCGGAATGAATATATAGGTGAATAATAGCGCCAGAAGTTCTAACTGGAGCACGCAAATTTGGATTCTTTCTTCATAAGTGACCGCAATCACAACGAAACAACGCTACAGTCACACTTCTGATGGAAGCTCATTTGCAACAAACAGTTGCTTCCCATCTTAGAAAGTTCATTTTTCAACAAACTTCCAAGTGCGGATCATTGTAATCTTCCTTCGCAAGTCACTTGCTATTTCAAAATCTACCAATTTCCGTTTTGTCTATTTACGAAATTACATTCGGCGTGTGCCAAGACTCGTGTTGTGTTCGACGTGATATGAGGTCTACTTGTGTTTCACGTGTCCCGAAGGCGCTACAAATAAGCAACTGGCAAATGGGAAGAAAAACAATGCACAAGGCAAGCAAAATATAGCGTAAGTAACAACAAATCGACAATCGCCTCGTGTAGCTCGAACAGGAAATTCGCTGATTACAAACCACCACTGAATTCTTTGGTGGCAGAATGTGTCTAGTGATTCTACAGGCAGCCCGTTTAAGTAGGAACATAGCGCTGATACATGTTGTTGGACTACCGATATATGACGAATTACAAAATGGCTCTGTTGAGTAGTACAGTTATAAAGTCGTTGGATTGAGAAAGACTGACTTTATGTGGGATGTAAAAAAAGAAACTCGACTTAGGCGACACATGAGAACATATAGTAAGATTGATAGTAAGCAAGAAACCATGAGG
>NW_008754667.1:0-1448 GCF_000715545.1 Opisthorchis viverrini | reverse complement strand
ATTCATTCACGTTAACCCGTACATTCTGAGGCTGTTCACTGTCACATCGCAGCAACCGCCGATCGAAGATTGATCAATAGTTTATGCGCCGTTTGAATCACAGATATTGCGCGTTAGACAAGACACGATCTGTAAAGCACTAGAAAGAAGATACGTACTAGCAACTTCAGCTTCTACATGGTAGACCGCACTCAGTTAGTGCGCTCAAGTAGTGGTGATTCCTTCCCAGGGCGCGCGATAGTCGGGTTTTAACAAGCGAGCTACCAAGCGAGGAGTCTCTGCTTCCAGCCCCATGTCTGCTGTCAACTTTATCCCCTCTACACCCAAGCAGGTCTACGGTAGCTCAAACTTCGTAGTATTTCATGGTACACCAGGGTCAGAAAGTTGAACAGTTGAATATGATTTGATTCGTTCCATTTCGCAATCAAGGGTATCTGTTCCACACCACTTCAGGAAAGATAAGTGCACGTGGTTTCAAGGCGCTGTTTGATTTCACAGATTAGCTTGTATGCTTCACGGGATTTTTTGTCTGATTTAGCTGTATACTTCGCCTTTTTCGAACAAAGTGCTAAACTCGGCACATTGTCCAATCGAGATTTTGATAAAGGCGCTTAAAGTGGTCAGTTCAAGCAAAATCGAGAAAGCATAACAGACGTCACATTTAAATCAAATGCGGCACCTTTGAGGTAAGGCGAGCAAACTTGATATATTAGGGCTGTTTAGTATTGTATGTGTTGCATTTCGACGGGAGACAATCTCCATCAAAGAACCCTGAATGGTCTATTGGAAGAAACCAATTTACGGATGTTCTCATAATGTCTGTCGTTACCTCTATGACATTGTCTCCGTATTTTGGGCCATGATACTAAGACTCTGGGCTTGAAATAAGACCGGAAGTCGGTTTCCCTTCTCGACAATGTATATTGCTGCATATTTTTGAAACAATATCAGCAATGCTAATAACATATAGCTCACCAACGCATTAGTCTCGGATGAGTCGCGATTCATGCGCTGTTTTGTGGATCTTATCGTATTATTTGGTACTGGTAAAAAATAGAGTTCTAGCTGACGTAACGTTCCGAAAAGCATAGTAACACCTCTCTCATCAAAAGCCGGTAAACAAAATATTATTAATGTGATAAACAAGACCTCAGCATCTACCTTGTAATTCTGTCTCGATTGTCGCCGGAAAAACCTGGCGAATAAACGCTCTAAGCTGTTGTCCATAGCAACATGATCGATTCGTTTTCATGTTGAATTTCACATTGTTTCACCCACGACTCCCATGCTGACCACTGAGAAATTGTTTAAACTGCTACCAGCGTGTTTAAACACACGTGTCTTCGAATCGGCAGGCAGGAAAATTTGTGGATATTTTAATACGAAATCATCCAGGGGTAAGCTAGACATGTCACACGATAATAAATATTTACCGACTGTGCTGATTC
>NW_008754666.1:0-1449 GCF_000715545.1 Opisthorchis viverrini | reverse complement strand
AGCTTCTGGTGCTGAACTTATCGTCCGATTGTAGCCCCAGTTGCACAACCGAGCACTTGCACTCGTTACGAAATCGCCGACAGCAGCCTACACGAACTGTGGCTCTGAGACAATGGTGATTGAAGACCTGAAGACGTCTCAGTTGCGCTGCCCGAAGAGGCGACGTCTGACAACGATACAACCAAATATCTCGTACTACAGGCCGATACACACGTCGAAGGTCTCGCCACAAGTGAAGTCACACTGACATCTTCATGATTACTGCTCTTACTACCGGTCCATTCCTTAAAAACTGACACTTATGAATTCTCTCCAGTTGTTTGGGAAATTCTCAGCTTCCCGGACACATAGATCCGCGAATTTCACTTCCACTCTTGAGTGATGCGAATGGAAGGTTATCCAGACCAGGAGGTCGGTGACGCTTGGGAGAGCATATACAACCATAAAACTCTGAGGGCATATGGAGTTCCAGGTTCACCGTCCAGGGTTTTAGAAGTGCGAGAATCCGATCGTTTGGCACCGGGTGGCTAAGCGCCCAAGCGGGTGAGGCGTCCTTGCTTACTGAATATGTTCGCACCACTCTAGTCCTTGAGGGTTTCCCTCGCAGATGGCTTTGAGGGACCGATCGAACTGATCTTAAGATATTCCCGACGTTTTACACCTCTTCCATTCCATTAACCTTCCACCGGGCCTCACGGTCNCTCTTCCATTCCATTAACCTTCCACCGGGCCTCACGGTCGGCTTGCTCGATAAGTTTCACTTGAAGTCTGGGTTCAAGACCGACGAGAACATAGCTACGGAAAAAAGTACCTCTACAGAATGCAAGCAGATGAATGCTAATGTTTTCAGAACCTCGTCGTTGGATCAGTACATACCTAATGGTTAAAATAGGGGTTAACGATGAAATAAACAGATAGGTGAAACGCAAGCCTAATCTAACTAGACGGCGTACGATGGTCTAAGGAGCCGTTGAGAGTATGGAAATATTCGGGCAACGACCCTTCAGTTGTACCTACGGGTCAGACGATGACGATGATAATAAATATTAATCGTTCGGCAGAAACACCCTTCCAGTGCCTAACTACCATGCCATCCGAAGAAACCACGGGGATTGAGATACTGCCAGGTTGCCCAAGCCTAGATGGCAGCATCCGAAACGCTGAGAGTGGATTCAAAAAATGGACCTTCAGTTGATAGGTTCGCGCCTTAGCCACTGGGCTATCCCAAGCTCTAAGGAAAGCAGTTACACTTAGTCGACTGAATAACAACGCAACTAGGCTTTCATCGAGTGATGGAGGTCACGATGTGGGCTCGGAATATTATCTAGAAAAACTTGACGAGCCATCATTAATCTCTACGATAAATCCTATATTTTGTTGTACTGTGCATTGGGTTTCGCTGTTAAGCTAATTCGGCAGTACCCGAAACGCGTATTGCAGTGGACTTAA
>NW_008754665.1:0-1449 GCF_000715545.1 Opisthorchis viverrini | reverse complement strand
TTAAATTGTCAACTTAAAGTTCTAAACCCTGCTTAATTGTTGCTAAATGTTCGCCAACACTTCAGTACTTTGATTTTTACCAATCAGCTGCAAGCTATTATTGGCGTTAACATGTTACACACTCGTTGAAAATAAATTTGATGCGCATCTCTCAGAAACCCACATGTTTCCAGCATTCGCATTTGCAGTCACTAATAGCAAACTCTTGTAAAAGGAGCGTGTGTAATGAAGTGTCTATCTAAATTTGCCCAGTACCTCGAACAACTAGCAGGCAATAACTACAGAGTAGTGGATAGGACTTCAGAATAAATGGCACTGCCCGCATACAAACAGTAGCAAATGGTTTCATGAACATTGGACCCTTTCTAACTATTTGAATAATTCAGTTGGATATTTACTATCATGTCCTCAACAAAAAAGAATATTTTCAAGAATCTCCTGTAACGCACAATGAATATGTGCATACCGATTTTCTCGTACATTGCTTATTTTTACCGTTTACTTGAATAAATTATCGTCTATTTTCTCTACAGTCTCTCACCCAGAAAAACCGCACTTTTTGTCTCTCATTGACATAAAACAGTAAGTGACCCAAAATTTTATTGGCTGCACAGGCTGCTAATACATGACAAAGTACGCTCAACTTCAAGTGACACCAGTATCATGGAGAGATGCAACTGAATCTGCCGTTTGCGGTGTTCTTAGGCACTATGTGCCGTAAAAGGTCTGGGAATGTTTTAATATTGGAGATTTCACATTATATTTTCTAGAAGAAAGAAACAATTACAGTTTAGTATCAATAAAAACTTGGAGACTGTGTTTAACTAATGGGCCTCAAGGAGGAAAGAATCGGTAACGGACCAGTAAAGAACTTAAGGGCACCCCATATGTCTTCTGTGTCGTTCAGGTTTTAAACCAAAACAACGCTGTTTCTTGATAGTCAGGTTAATATGAATTGACTTCTAATTTAGTTAAGGAAATATTTGTTATTCCTTAAAGAATTTTCGCATAAAAAGTGGAAAATAAAATATTTTATCACGCTGACAAACTCCCAAACAGCTGTTTTCTACAAGAACAGGAAAAAAGTTAGGAGAATATTATACTAACCATTTTACATTATGGAACTATGCGAGTATGTGATGTTTGGCTATTCAAATGAGTGGCAAGACGGGTTAACACAAGAATGACCAATAGTCTTCCGATGTCGTGGTGCCTGAGAATTTCTGATGAGCTATCTTAATATATATTACTACGCATAAAAAAATACCTTTTCCGAAATGTATCCTGCTACGTTTAACTGATAAACAAGCATTTGCTGCATCTGCATTCCAAAAATTAATGCATTAAATGATTATTATTATCAAAAGTGTCCTTGTGCACGCTTTATATGCTTCGAATGGTTCACAGTGTTTACTATTTTTGACTAGAGTCCGGATTTATCGGTTGAAA
>NW_008754664.1:0-1449 GCF_000715545.1 Opisthorchis viverrini | reverse complement strand
AAGCAGAGTTTGCGAATAAAATGGCTAATCGAGTAGACTTTGAAACACGTCAGCTGTAAATTTCTGTGGATGAATTGCGGTTTACATAAGAGTTCCGTTTTCACTTTCTCCTAAATCAACACCTTGGTCAACGTCGTCCCACCTATCTTCGTGTGAGAATCTCAACCAGTCTGGCTGCTCACATCGGTAATGCGGTTTATCATGGATTATTGAGACAGTTGAAATGAGGCCAGCTGCAGTTATCACGGTCAATGTAGCTCAAGATTCACGGTCATCCTTGGTTCTTCTTAGCTACCCAAGTTTACCCCCGCACACGCACCAGACTCCCTGGAGTGGGCGGTTTCAAGAAGCCGAACAACTTCTATGATTGGGCTTCTTGATGGGCAAAAAAAGCGAGAGTCGTCAACGTGAAGAAACATTCGAATGCTATCCAAGGGATCTATGTGGCTAATAGTAAAATAGGAGAGTAAGCTTCACTTGAATCCACTTAAGCACAACAGCAGTGAGTAATTTACCCGCAAGAAAAGCGCCACGAACGTAGACATTGTCAGCCACCACCTGCGTGCGGAGAAACTAAGTAAGGAAGTCCAGCGCAACTGTTTCTCCACATAAACCGTTTCAACATGCTGAACAAGTATTACTTTTTTTTTAATGGTCATCTGAACTTCAGTATGGTGTCTCCCGGAGCGAATGTACTGTCTTTGACGTTGTACTTTTATATTAGCCAGGAAAAGCCGTTTCATTGTTTGCCTCCGGTAATTGAATAGTGCGCGTAACCAGCACTTGAGCGTTATCTTGGATGCACTGGCTGAGAAACAGTAAGATCGAAAGTGTGTTTATTTCTGGATTATTCTTTCGGAGGTAGTGGCCTGTGAGCAATCTAAACCGCCAACTTATTTGTGTAACGACTTCACCAATGCGGTAAGTTAATTGCCCAACCTTACGAGACTTCTGTGTCAAATGGGGAACCACGTCCAGCAAACTCTTTTGAAGTCACTGACACCACCCACTGGGAATCATTTCCTTCATTCGTGATGAGATCTCTGATGCCGTTCACTGGAACGTTATGAATAGTAAGTGTATCACCTCTTCAAGCATGACGCTCGTCTAATCAGTGGAATTCATTTGTCAAAAAAGCAGTTTGAAAACTTGCAAAAGACAAACAATGAAGCAGCCCATTAAGAAAGACTGTCTTTTCGAAGGGATATTCCCCAATAAACTTAAGTATTTCAAAGCGCTGAGTAGAGTTCGATCCAAACCACAGGACATTTTGTACTGTACTTTACTCCGGCCGCCATCTTAGTTTGCGACCAGGCATTTTACTCACTGTGATTGCTCGAGTAACACGGCCTAGGAGTTGTGCTTTGGGAATCAGTCATGAAGTTGGGGATGAACTTCTTGTTGAAATTTAGGAAGTTCTTAAAGGGAAGCTTGGCTTAAACTCTCACG
>NW_008754663.1:448-1450 GCF_000715545.1 Opisthorchis viverrini | reverse complement strand
TGAATAGATTGCTCTGGATCTAATTACGGGATAATCGACGAAAGAAAACATCCGTAGCTCACCTAATTTTGCAGTGGAGGGGTAGTCGGTTTCAGTTGAAAGTGCACAATGCTCCTAGTGCTATCTCGTCCTTCGGATGCCGGTACCAATGGAATATTCGTAGAATAAAGTTTGGTCGTTCCTTGAATTTTGTTCGCTCACACAAACCCGATATCCAAATAAAAGGGTGTGTACAAGGCTGGGAGAGAAGTAGACTGCAGATGGGTGAAAAGCCTTTACTGACAAGTACGCAAAATAGCGAAGACCGGAACATAAATTTGCGAGGATTATACTACCTGTATAATGGAAATTCACTAGCTTACCTTGTAAGTTTCTGCAGTAGGCGCCAAATAGCCTTCCAAAGTAGAAGTGAGTTGGACTTTCTCAACCTGACGTACAGCCTGTCAAAAGTGGTCCGATTGACTTGCACTGAATTGTTTCAAGATAAATATCCGGTGTGTGTGAGGTAAGAATTGTCTAAATAGTGATGAGAGTCATCTTGAGTGGAACCCACTTTGTAAAGAAATCTCTCGAGAAATGTTTTTGGGTTGCAATTTCGTTCTCTTCGAGAGAGAGCTGCTGTGGTCGTCCTCAATGGGAATTTTTGTGCTATGCTATTCTTTGTGTGATGGTCGCGAATTCATTCACATCTCCTTAAACAGCTTTCCTTTTATATGTTGTGGTATATTTGTGGGTTCCAATAAAACAGCTGTTCATTTCGTTTCTTTAATTTCACATCTTCCCGCATTTTTGAAGAGCCGCTAAACTCGGTTGATTAAAACGTGACTGGGGATCCGGATTTGGCGTAACACGGTCAGTACCTAAGTTAGCTTTGCTGCGCTTCAAAAACTAAACAAAAATTGTGCATCTTATAATCATTTTAGGACAATATCTATGTAACGGTGATAAGAACCTTCTCAACAAGCGTAGTCAAGTTTGCCTGTCTACAGTACAATACGGGCA
>NW_008754663.1:0-324 GCF_000715545.1 Opisthorchis viverrini | reverse complement strand
GCAGTCTGCGTTGTAGCCCATTATTTCACGAACCAAAAAAATGTTCAAAAGATGGCCCGTGGTGTTATTTTCGTGGTTAGACGCTGTGTCTGCTAAACCGGTGCAACTGAAAACAAGTTAAGTTTGCATCATTTTAACGACTTGAACTTACATTTTGTCTTGCTTTGGAAGATCTTAGACTTGTTCACAAACTAGCAGCCCACGCACACTTGAAGTTGACGTCTAAAGAGCTTGATGTGAGGACATCTATCCTCCATGAACCGTCATCATGTCTAGTTTTCTGATGTTTATTTTGTTGGTAGATTTCCCCTTAAGACTGGAAAA
>NW_008754662.1:0-1450 GCF_000715545.1 Opisthorchis viverrini | reverse complement strand
TAAATTCACAACTATCGACAGAGAATTAAGTAGTTAGAAAATAGTGCAATAAATGTGTGAAAATTTGCCAGCCCCGCCTTCGAATTTATTAAAAATTCAACCGACCATAGTTCAAATTATGCCGAAATAATAAAAAGAACGGATAGGATAATTTCTCATAGATATCTGCTTAAGCGATCGGCCATCCAGCTGCCCGCGTAGAATTATTTACAGTGCTACCAATTTCGTTGGAGTTAACGCTTAGTGTCAATGCAAGAATGTACCAGGTAACCTGTGCAAGCAACGCTGCAGCCCTTGTGCCCTTTTTAAATTGTCTCAAGGTTCGCGAAATGTGTAAACAAAGATTTGCGAATTTAATTTTATTCCAAAGTCATGGCGAGTGTAAACAATTCCAGTGGAAAACTCATGTGCGGATAGTGGTTGAGACAGATAATCTATTTTAAAGCATTTATTTTGCCAGTTCATTAGAGTGTCAAGCAAGCCGCTTGTGTCACTTTCAAGACAACGTTAGACCATTAGCACAATAACGTGTCATTTGAAAAGTAACAACAAATCTACACACTTTTAGAGGTCTAAATTACAGTCAGTTGCTCGAATAATTGTGGTATCCGATTGAAAGTTGGAACATATGATCCAATTAAATCTCGGCTAACCAAAAAAATTTCCATACTCATCCACGGATAAGTTTGGAATTTTTCAGAATGACACACCGCTGTAAAGATGACTTCCGCAAAATAACTTAGAATTATTTCAAGCTGGAATAAAGCTAGGAAGTGATGAAGGAATAGCGGCCAAAAAGCATCATTACAGATGGATGCCGAGACTGAACCGAGTTAGTCCAAGTCTTCTACCACACCGTTGTTAAACAGCATGGGTTTTCGCACCCTTTTGTCACGTTTATCAAGGAGAACGGAACGTCAAGGCGACAAATGAATCATATCCCCTGCAAAGTGTCAATGGTCTGAAACTCGTTTCGGAAATGACACAAAACATTGGTTCACACCGGACAGAAACCTGTTAGAGAAAGTTATGAAATCGAGAACTAAAGGAATGTCACGAGACAAACTAGGCTGATGCATTTTGAATGCACTAAATGCGCAGTTGGGATTCCGTCAGCCGACTGTTGCGAAGGTGTTTGTCCAGATAACTGAAATCTCGAATCACAGCTTCGCAAGTGAAAACGTGTGAAGGCCGTCAACTTTGAACATAAAGCTACATTGATAAGGTGTTTTTAATTTGCATTGTACCCTCATTAGTTTGATGGTTGCAGTACCATCAGAAATGACGATCCGTCCATAATGTGCTTTAGTACGTAGGGTGCGGTATCGAGGTCAACATCCGAAAAGTTCATGATAGCGAAATTATAACGCGTAAAAGGATGAAAGCAGGTAGCACGCTCAGGGAACCAGCGTAAAGAAAACAAAATAAGTTTTATGTTCCCCTTTAAAAA
>NW_008754661.1:0-1450 GCF_000715545.1 Opisthorchis viverrini | reverse complement strand
AACTCTGTCCCGGAGGTTTTTGTGTCTTCTGCAAACAAGATCCACACGAGAGAATTTTGTGTTTCTCTTCAAAATGCTGAAGCTAAGTGGTTCGGAGATCTACAAGCTGAAAGCGGACCATGGAAGAACAAAACCTGTAATAGTGGATTTCATCCGACAACGCCAAACAGATCAAATTCCTTTCCTTAAAGGCCAGAGACAGAGTCCACGAGCGACTCAATAGTGGTACCCAAAGCCCACATATAACACTGTGCTTGTGTTCTGCTCCACCTTCTTCATCACATTCATCTTTTGCTCGGCGGGACTACAAATATCCTCTAGCTATGTTTATCCTTGTAGAAGAAAATGTTCGTGAAATTTCGCCCAAGACAAACCTCCAGCGCGTGGGAGCCACATGAAGTATTTCCGCGTGTCTCAAGAGAATTATTGCTCATCTTGTCCAAATCGCTCTGGCTGATGTTTCGTCAGTCGCTACACAAGCTCAACGTTCTTCTGCCTGAAGGGAAGTGCTTGTGATGCGTATCGCCCGCGAGCTAGAGGCCTATAAGCACCACCAGCATAATGTGCAGTATTGTAAGACGCGTTCTGAAAGAGTTCACTTTAAAACATCTCACTATCAACAACTTGATGTCCCAGGTGCAACAGGGACTCCCTCAAACCGTTCATAGATGGCCAATATGCTCATGTTTATTGACACAAGCCAAGGATGATGGATTCATATTGAGCGACATGTTTTTCGATTTCTCATTAGAATTCGATCGAGTTCCAATCGTTTCACTGCTCCACACACTTGAGGCCTAATGGACTCCACGACAAACTCTACAAATATTCGGACTCTCTACTCGAGTAAAACGATCCGAGTGAAAGTCCGATCAACCCACTCTTATTATACAGCAATCTCCATAGGAATTCCCCACACCTCCGTCGCAGGACCATTTCTCTTTCCGATCTACACCCTCCGAAGACGCTCTCAACTGCGCAACAACTCTTTGCACACCAGTGCACTTCAAGTCTATATAGACGCTGTGAAACAGTGGTACTGTGACTGACACCTTCCTCTGAATGATGAGACCTGTGTCCTTCGAAAGGGATGAGATAAACCCGTTTGTCGAGCACGGTGAAATAGATAGGCGATGTCAAGAAGCTGGATATCGAGAAGGCCCTAGATATCTGGCTGTCTCCAAGTATGCTCTTCTCACTGCACAAAAGATCAGCTAAAAAGGTATTCAGTATACTCCGGATTATCTGGCATACTTTCCATCTTATTAATTGCATATACTGTCGGGCACTGCGGCGACTGAGTCAGACCGGTTGAATACGCCAATTACTTTTTCTCCTCAGCACACCAAAAGGAGTTATCCTCATTGAGCGTTCTAAACGAGCTTCAACAAAATTGGCGATCGGGCTCGAATCCGTTGACCACTAATTCATATCATAATCCTTGGTCTCC
>NW_008754660.1:0-1450 GCF_000715545.1 Opisthorchis viverrini | reverse complement strand
AATCAAATTTACGAAGAGCAATATTCTTGCTTAGCTCCGCTGGTACGTAACGGCAGCTACTTAGCTATGTGCTTCACCGACGGAGTCTGACTCAGTGTCTCATTTCAGCAAGCACGAGCTTCAGTCTGCATTCATATATGTTGTTACTTAGACTTGAGGAAGTGTTTTCAAGCCTGGCACCGCGTGCGCCCACATCACAAACAAAGTCGTACCTGGTTGGTTAAATAGTTTTGCAATCGACTTCTTTTCATGTAGAGACATGAAGCTTTTTTCTTACTCTTAGAGACCTGTAGCACCTTTCTTGAAGGAAAGAATGTCATTCGCACTGACAGAAATTATTGACATAGCAGCTCACAATTGTAGACCGAGGGCGTCCTAGCTGGTAAGTATGCAACATGGGCTGTAGACAATTTTTTAACTTCAAGAACGAGCGAAACCTCTTAGAACTTCCTGGCTAATCTTCAGCTTCCAAAGCAAACTTGTTTGGAAGTTTTGACGAAACACTGTGTTTAGTTCTTCCTCACGTGGAGGTTTTGAGTTGACGGGACCACTGCACAGACTATTCGGTCCCAAAAGCAAATCTCTGTTCACTGGAAAAGTCCAGAAGCATGTACACAGCCTTTGATCAGCATGACCACAACAAGAGCATTATACACACCATGCATTCAAAATGTGATATTAAGAATATATTGGACTTGATGTGGTCAGGCTTTGACTTGGAAAGAACAATATTTCCAGCAAACCTGTAGTGTTTCTTATGATATATCCCCCAGGCTTCCTTCGTTACATCCATCTTGCTGTGTTCTGATGTTCACATTACTTCCACGCTCCATTATCTCACTTTCAGGAATTTACACCCTGCTAAATTCAACTGCCTGTAACAGTTGGCCAAACTCTACCTGAGCACTTTCATGCAGCGTTCGAAACCAGCTAGTTCTCTAAATCTTATGTCGATTAGATCACACCCAGTTATTTTCTGGACTAATTAAACCTGCTATTCAAACGTCTGGCTATGAGACTTGAGACAAAAAGAAGTATATACTAACGTCCGACATTCCCCGGAGATGTTGAAAACAAACTAAGGAGTATAATTGAAAGCCGTGCAGATTAGGATTGACATCGCAATTGTACTCGTTAGGAATTCGTCACTCGTCGTTTTGCCGTTCAGTGTACCTCATAACGAGGCGATATATGGCGAATTCGTGAAGTCTTCTTGGTAGGAGTTCTCGAAGATTGCTCAGTTCGTATAAGACCAGCGGTAATCCGGTTATTACAAACGTGGGAAAATCACTGGACCCGTTGAGCAGCGTTCCTCGAATTGCCCCCGAAAGCGCTATTCCAAGTGGAGTCATCCATTTTCTTGTAGAGTATGCTTGAACTGGAAAGTTCTACTGTTAGGATTAGTGGATGTTAATACAGTCGATATAAAATGTGGATAGTTGAAAAAAAA
>NW_008754659.1:0-1450 GCF_000715545.1 Opisthorchis viverrini | reverse complement strand
TGCATTTCAGATGTTGCCAATAATCACGTTTACGAAATATTCTCATTTGTTCTGCCAGCTACTGCGGAGTGGTTCAATCAAAATAACTCGATGAATGTTTGTGCTGCCCTGTGTTCCACAAACAGTTTACTCAATTCTTCAAAACTCCTTTTTACCATCAGGTGTGTGATGAACTATTTCTGGTACATCTGATCCCGATCGATTACACACGTTATGTCTTCACGGTACAATTTGATGGTCTGGCTAACTCTGGTAGCCAATGGGAAGTCGACCATCAGCTGTTACATGTGATCGATGTTGAGTTCCACTTCCACTACTGCAACCCGCAATTCACCTATCTGGAGCTGATATCGCGGTTTGTCTGTTTCACATTCTCCGAAGTCAGTGCAGTGAGTTTCGAGAAAATTGTGAAAACACAATCTTTGACATGCTTATTCTCAAGAGACCCAGTTGTCTCTACTTCTTCCAGAAGACGAGGTGAAATCGATGGTCAACAGAGATAATGTTTTAGCATTATCGTTTTTCATGTGTGCAGGGCAAATTTTTTATGTTTGTTCGTCTCCTGAGTCAGAATGATCCAGCTTCCGAAGTGCCTAAGCATCTGCAGCCCACGAGAAGCCAGCAGCTGCCTGGGTTGCACAACTCACCGTGTTATTTTCCGGTAACCAATTGTTATTTAGGTATAATATGAAACCATCGATGTGTTTCTTTGAGAATTACTGAGACAGTCTCCTGATTAGATCGATACTGGCACAATCCACCCAAAAGTATATTCTCGCCTATCTGAATGAGGTCTTTGGAAACGATCACACATTTTCTGTCTGCTTCACCACCCGATTTCAAAGAGACTTTGGGGAAACTAGTTATCAAAATGCAGCCGGGTGTCGATTTACATTTCATCTGAATGCCTGCACCCTTCTGAGAGCTTTGTGGCAGTATTTTTTCACGGACACATCTTTATTTCAGTTATCTAATTCCACACATGTCTTATCTGAATGCAACAGCTCTTACAGTATAAAATCCAATACACTGCGAGATTTTTGTGACTCCACTTCCTAAGAGGATTTAGCACTAAAATTTTCGGATTAAAAAATTTACGTTCATTATGCTTAATTCTGTGACGCCCCGCTTCAAGGACTTCAGAATCTTTCGAAGAACGCCGCACCAACTTTATCACATGTGGCCAGCACAACCCTTTTCCTTTCGCACCGTCACTGCAGCACCCACTGATATTGAGAAACTTGGAGTTTCTGATGCGTTCAGAAATGTCTTTTCCCTTACGCAGTGCGAAGCGCTTACGCAACACCTGTGAGCTCTGGAAAAACCAACTAAAATTCACGAAAACGTTCAGAAATTATTTGCAATAGGTTTGGGCGATAAACCGAAACGGGAACTGATGTCGGGCAAACGCTGTTGACGAAATTTATCGCGGCAGTAGCCACACATCGTT
>NW_008754658.1:0-1451 GCF_000715545.1 Opisthorchis viverrini | reverse complement strand
CTATTCATGAAATGTGGCTTCCTAAACATCATCCACAAAGATGGAACTGGAGCCACCTTCCACAGTAGAAAATCTAGGTTCCTGAACCCAAATCGAAATGTATGTTTCTTTGGAGCATTTTTTGTATCTTTCAATATGCATTATCGCTAATAATTATCGTTCAATGCAAAAGCGGTTGATCCTTTCTCCCAGCAGTCTTTTCAGTGCAGAGATGTCGTGAAACTCGAGGGAAGCCCGATGGATAAAACGTTGCCAACTTCCCAATCCTAGATGTGCACAGTAAAACACCGAGGTTTTGTTTCGAACCGCGGCTACCCCGGCCAGCACTTTCGCGCACTAGTCATTTCGAATCTCTCGGCTATCCTAACAAAAAATGGTGTATTTCTAAAGTGTGGTCAGGCGGTTTCCTCCTCTTTCATGGCGAAAGCTTATTTCGTGATTCTTCCTCTAAGATCTCAGGAAAGATGGCTTCAATTGAGATTCCGTCCTGATAGTGAAGCCGATTTGTGATGAAAGCCGACAATCACTGTACGGGTGCCTTTTTCCTGTTTGGAATCGTCAGCAGCGCAATTCGCAAAAACTCAGAGAGTTTCGACCTTACGACCCTTCGACCATGGGGTAAACACTTAACCGTTTGGCCCCTAATGATTGACCAGTAATGTGATTGCTCTCACTTAGAAAAATCATAATGCCCATCATGCTTCAATCTCGGAGTCCACATCACGTGGTCACGTACTGATTCAGTGTGAAACCACTGTCTGATAAGTCATCACTCGAGGAGCCAATCAAATGTGACCACATGAGTTAGAATTTGATTGAAAAATCGATGGCTGTATATCTCGTGTTAGTGTCGGCCAATCGTACGCTAAATGGGTGCTCGTGACAGGGCAGTTAAGTGAGTTCAAAAATCCTTTGAGTTTCGTGAGATCTGCACTGCAGTTGATTTTCAACAAGGATGAAGTGCTTGCATAAAAGGTTTTTCGAAATAGATTGATTGTATTTAGAGGACGAAATCTCAGGTGAAAATTAGCAAATCCAATCAGCGTGGCTTTGCACATAACATTTCTCGTTATATTAACATTCATGAAAGCAGTGAGTCGAGATTCAGCGGGCTTCGTCAAGCTTTTGACAAACCTGACTTGCATCGAATCCACCTACCACGAACTGAAAAATTGGGAAATTATTTACTCCTGGTTAGTTTTACTCGGGCACTATTTGGTTTTATGTTCATCTTTCTGACGCCATTAATTCAGTTTCTCAGGTTACCGAAGTCATCTTCGTCCAGTTGGTCTCAGTTCCTAGATATGGCCTCCAACCAACTAATAGTGTTATTTTCGTATTCTGCTTTCTCGGCCAGAGTATGCCTTCGACTAACCGGACAGTGTTTGACGTTATACCCGTGATTTGTGTTTGTGTGTCGCTATACCATTCGTAGCCGCGTTTCTACTCAC
>NW_008754657.1:0-1452 GCF_000715545.1 Opisthorchis viverrini | reverse complement strand
AAAAAAAAACGAACGACAGGAAGGATCTTATCAGAGGGAACAGAAATGATGGATATAATTTATAGATTGAATGAGAAAAATTAGGTGCATACTTTGCAACTGTGATCTAAAATTGACATTCTTCGTTTGTAATGAGTGCTTACTAAGATATTATCTGAATATGCCGTATATTCCTCTGTCAAATAGATCCTGATGCGTAGACACGAGAAGGATACATGAACTATGGCACTTTTGCTAAGCATAAGATGAAAATTCCTTTAAATTCAAAATGTATGGTCATTTGAAAGTGACATTATCTTTTTCTTGAGGCGGGAATGAAATTCAGCGGTATGAATATTACGAACGATGAGTTCTTTGAGAAAGTCCCCAAACATCAAAACTGGTGCGTTCCGAAAAGTCACGATGGTTGGCAACTTCTGCAGAAATTCAATAAGTCTGAATCGAGCGCAGCTCTCAACAACTGACAGCACTTCACAGGTGGCTTGCGTAGATTTGTACCTTGTGGAATTCTATTTCCTCGATCTATATTTCACCTCATATGCCTGACTAACTGTCAAACGCCTCTAATGTGGGCACTCCCCCCATCGAACAGACCTTGCGTCAATCATGAGTTATTCTATTTCAAAGAAAGACGAGCACCATAACCTTTGTTGCAGTGGGGATTTCTTCCAAATCTATCTCTGTTACACTAGTTACCAATGGAACCAAAGTTCCATTGTATACTCTTCGCTAACTTGAGTTATACTAATTAATATACTTTTGTTAGTCATTTGATCAACACGGATCGAACTCAGACAAAGTGACCAAGCAGGTCTTTTCTCGGATGTGCAATGCAGCTTTTATGGCCTGCCATCGGTAACATTGGTAAAGCCCGCCCTACTACCAAAGCTACAGTCCTATGCAGGATCAAACGCATTTGATCTGCCTACGCACTGTCGTACGTTCAGTGGATGCCTCTGTTCAACTGCCCACGCACTTGCACACTCCATGTACTTTTGTGGGCAACATGTGGGCACCAGCAGGATCGTTGTACGCCACAGACGTGATTTGACTGAGTCATTGTCTGCTCGAAGCCCTTGTGAGAGCAGTAAGCGAAGTAGCTAATGACAGCGCACCCCACTGCATTTTTGACTGAATGCTACGCTCAGGACGTCTGTCTCGGGAAAATGAAAAGTGGCATCCTGATAGAAATAGAGCAGTAAAATTGCGTGGTAAAAATATGAGTCGGTGTTTGTAGTTACATGGAAGTAGTCAGATGATGAGATGATATCCTCAGTGGTTATTATCAGCTGGCCTGTCCAAATGGAGCTTTTAGATGTCCCAAATTCAGCGCATTCAGAGAAACTCTTAAAGATCACTGATTTTTCACAAGGTTTTAAAGATAAAGAGATAGAAACATTCCAGTTGCACATCAAATGTGGATTCATTAGGTGAACTGGCGCATATAGAATG
>NW_008754656.1:0-1452 GCF_000715545.1 Opisthorchis viverrini | reverse complement strand
ACTTATGTTTTAGAGGATGGTGTTAGCGTTTTGGATTCAGCGGGGTATCTGATGTGCATCCGCTCATCCAGATAGGTTAACGTGCATGCTATCCGTTTGAACTATTTGAGTATCATACACTTTAGGGATCAAGTAAGCGTGAGGCTGCTTGTCCAATTTTGCAAATATGATGAAAAAGTTTTAAAAATAAGCTACTTATTCGGGGGAACTTTTAACTGGTTTCAACAGTGATTTGTACAACACGCTAGACATAAGACCACGTCTAGGAAATCCTAAAAGAAAGCCAGGAACCATCAGTTTTTTTTCCTGGATTTATTCCTCTAATTGGAGTACGGGAAATTTCGTCTATCAAGACGGAGGCGCATTAACCATCTAAATTGTGCTTCAAATACTTTGTCTGTTCTCTCGGAATTTGGATTGAACACCTGTACTCGTTCAGATTCGTGATTCTCAACGACTGGGTTTCAAATTTGGAACGTGGTTGAAAGTAGGAATTTTTGATAAACCCTAGTCGGAGAGAAACTAGAACTCAGAAGCTCAAACGATTGAATGGAATAATGGTGCCAAAAGAGAAGGTTGGCCGCCAGAATAACGGTTTTCCTTGTAAGTTGCGCGGTAGTTCAAAAACATATTCTTATCCAACTAGCTGAGTAACAAGATAGCGGCCTTTCCGTGTGTTCAATTTCTTGGAAATGATAGTGAACATTGTTAGGACGACCAGCTTGCGTGATTCATTGAAACTACTGAAGTGTCAATATGCACTTTTTAGTTTTGGTCTAGTTTGTCTGCAGTACTAATAAACCGCCATCATGTACTTTCAGGGCTGTTCATAAGACATGCCAAAACTGCATGTGATGTTAGGGGCAGTGAGCTACTGAGTAAGTCCATGTTTTACTTTGTTCCGTCTCAAATCCACATTACTACGTTATAAAAGTTGCACTACCTAGAATAACCATATGCATTCCCCATATGAATGTAAATGTTCATTTATGTTATTCGGGTATCAGCCTTTTAGACCAAGTGACTGAAACAAGTTGTGGATAATTTCTACCTGTAAGTAGTTCCTATGCACAATAAGTAAATTAAAAAGTTGATTGGAACAAGCAATTTTGAAGAAGGCCTTCTATCAGACCTCTAGAGCACAAAGTCCGTGCCATGGGGCAGAATCATTTTTCACTCTTCATTGTGCATGAAAATGCAAAGAAACGCAGACTTGATTGAAACGACGTGTATATATCAGTGTAAATAAGAACAAAGGGATAGCGTGAACGTATGGGATGACGAAGGTGTCATCAACAAACCAGTTGAAGTTGAAGGTGAGTATCCTCTGACTAATGCCATTTCCACTCTTATTTCCATCCCCGAGTCACCTGCATTTGGGCATCAGGGGTTCTGCGTAATGTACCGATACATTTGTCAGCGGCGCATTCTATTGCTTGTTTCTATCCCTGG
>NW_008754655.1:0-1452 GCF_000715545.1 Opisthorchis viverrini | reverse complement strand
TGAGTTATTTGCAAATTTTTCACCGACCAAGCAAAGAAGCAATACATTCTAATGCATTACAACGTGCGTGCAATCTGTGCTGCGCTGGTTGTTCCGTGCTTTTCATCGTTAGCTAACCGGGAGTGTAAAGTTGCATTTCAGAGGACTTTTCTTATTGGCCATATTATCCACCTGCTACTCTAGTTTACAGATGCCAATTTAGAGCGTCCTACTTTTGATGCTATGATGTCGTGAGGCGCGAAGATTAAATCTGCTGAAAACGCAAGTCGCTCGGTTGTTCACCGTGGGCGAATAGTGAATTGCTGAAAACATATTAATGGAGTGATTATTTTCATCGCCTCCGGATAATTTCTAGATGATAACTGCTGAAGGCTTTACACAGCGTAAAGAGGACGCAGTGCGTGTGAGGCTTGAATGGAGCTGCTTTATGAGGTCATAGCGCAAAATTGTAAGACTGGTTAAGTACGCTCTGGAGGGAATAAAATCATGCACAACAGAACGCAAGAGCTGTTTGCAAGAAATAATACCGGAAAAGCTCTAGTGGTACTTTTCAAACTGGCCTAAAGAGGCTGTATTCCGAAAAGGCTAGGTTGAATTTAAGAGGATAGAGGTGATGTTTTTGTTCATTAGTTGGATTTCAGAGTTTGCCATAATCAAACGGAAAATGTTTCCCCGAATGTCGGGAAATTCAAGTTCGGAGAAGAATCCTGATACATGCCGGTACATATGTACCGGCATGTATCAGGATTCTTCTCCGAACTTGAATTTCCCGACATTCGGGGAAACATTTTCCGTTTGATTATGGCAAACTCTGAAATCCAACTAATGAACAAAAACATCACCTCTATCCTCTTAAATTCAACCTAGCCTTTTCGGAATACAGCCTCTTTAGGCCAGTTTGAAAAGTACCACTAGAGCTTTTCCGGTATTATTTCTTGCAAACAGCTCTTGCGTTCTGTTGTGCATGATTTTATTCCCTCCAGAGCGTACTTAACCAGTCTTACAATTTTGCGCTATGACCTCATAAAGCAGCTCCATTCAAGCCTCACACGCACTGCGTCCTCTTTACGCTGTGTAAAGCCTTCAGCAGTTATCATCTAGAAATTATCCGGAGGCGATGAAAATAATCACTCCATTAATATGTTTTCAGCAATTCACTATTCGCCCACGGTGAACAACCGAGCGACTTGCGTTTTCAGCAGATTTAATCTTCGCGCCTCACGACATCATAGCATCAAAAGTAGGACGCTCTAAATTGGCATCTGTAAACTAGAGTAGCAGGTGGATAATATGGCCAATAAGAAAAGTCCTCTGAAATGCAACTTTACACTCCCGGTTAGCTAACGATGAAAAGCACGGAACAACCAGCGCAGCACAGATTGCACGCACGTTGTAATGCATTAGAATGTATTGCTTCTTTGCTTGGTCGGTGAAAAATTTGCAAATAACTCA
>NW_008754654.1:0-1452 GCF_000715545.1 Opisthorchis viverrini | reverse complement strand
AAATTCGCACTATTATCCCCCAGGTGTTGTGGCCGACCTAATTTCCCCCATGAATGTGATGTCTCTTTGGAAAAGGCGGTGGATAGAAGCCACAACTACTACGCAGCAACTTAGCCCCATGTGATCTGATGGACAAACCAGATGTCCGAAATCTCAAAAAAGATCACTTACGTAGCAACGACATCAGTTGTTACCCCTAACAAATTTATTATATCGCTAGTCAATATGAGCAAATATTTGTATGCTACTTGGTACAATGAAGCATTGCAAATTTGGAGTAAAAATATGGAACGCCATTTTGATTAAATCCGTTCGTCCAATCGTGCCTGATTTGCATGGGGTTATCGGAGAATCGCATAGAAAATGTCACACGCATCGGATGTGTCTGTAGCCATTCTTAAGATTCATTTAGTAGTATTTCATTGGCGGTATGTTTCGCTGCAATTTTATCATTTGACCAGCGTGGAAAAGGACGACAGTAACAAACATATTATTATCGAAATCAAGGGATGTCAAGATTAAAGAGCTCCTGTGCGCATGTCGTTGTTTCGACCAAATGCTGTTTCAGAAAACTCTTTCCAAGCTCGCATCCTGCTTTGTGTTCTTGGAATCTGTCTTGAAATTTCTTCGTACATCGACGCAATTAGGCTCAGGAAACATTCTTTTCACAACGGAGGCCACGCCGATATCATTAGAAATAGCAACGCTTGCTTCCGGATCATGCAAATGACGGCGAGCTGAAACACGCAAGTTGTGCATTTCAGCAAACGTGGTGAGAATTTGAATCCTAATTACAAAGAAAGCAATGGCGAATCCAGCACGCAAACATGCCGTGTAGCTTGTTTCAGAACGCATGCAGACATATTGAAGAAAATTTGTAGAGCGTTTAAAAGAGTTGACCGCGAATGTTGTAGCTGACGACAATGGGAGGCGAACTGATCCCATAGTTATAAGAAAGGAACTAAATGGATATCTCTAGCACCAAGATGAGGAAAGTGAAAATGCCGAATATATGAAAGAGAAGCAAGAAAGGCTTCATCGGTAGGCTTGTTTGGATCACGCGCCCTTAGGTATAGAGCGGACAATGCCATCGGTTTGATGACAACACTCGAGACCGATGCGACATGATATTATTTGTGAGCGTGGAACCCATGCTTGAAACCAGGCGGTGATGCTACCACGGTAATGGTGGGAAGTCCTTTATCTCGAAGTCGTTTGTTAGCAATCACCAACTGAACAGCCATGAACTATTGGACAGGAATGTAGGCATCTCATTTGCGCACAGTTTTTCAAATCCGAACATTCTCAAAATTTGTCTTCAGCTTCATGCTTATCCATTAAATATCATGCTCTTGTAATCGAGCACCACAAGGCGGTTCTACGAGTTCCTTAAGAAACTTTATCTTCTATTGGACGCGGAGCGTAAATTAGAAAGGATAGCAGGCTGTTTGC
>NW_008754653.1:0-1453 GCF_000715545.1 Opisthorchis viverrini | reverse complement strand
AGCCAATGCGGTCGCTATATTCTTTGCCCAAGCTCTTGTCTTTTGAATGGCTTATGTGGGGTTGAGACGGGTATGCATGCACATTAGCCACCATCCGCATCTATAATTGTGAATCATTGGAGGTGCAACGGAAGCTGGTCAGGGACTGTTTCTATCAGGTTTGTAACTTTCGTGGGAGCACAAAGCCAGAAGCTGCATGAGATAGAAATCAAAATCCAAACATATTAATATGCATTTATCCGTTAGAAAACGAAAACATCAACTGTCCGGTTTACTGTTTCAGCATATAAATGAAGAGGTCAATCCCGATATCTGTACGAATCGATCACCAAGATGAGCTCTTGCTGGCCGAGGGCATCGCTAAAAATTTTGTTGAAAGCTATCTCCCTCAGCGCTATGTTCGCTATCAGTTAGGAAGCATACTGACAAAACCAATAAACCATTTTCGCCATATCAAGACAAACTTAGCTGGTCTGGGCACTTTTCGAAGATGATGATCTATTGCAATATTGTTCGGTGTGCCGAATAAGGCACTAGGTGTAAACATAATTCCATCTCGCACACTCCCCTAGTCGGTAGATCCGGATCACCAAACATGGGGAAGACGGGCTGCATCTAGTACTCGATTAGAAGCACATTTGGACTCACTATTATGGCAGTACTCGAGCTGGCAAGCTTACTGCCACGTGCCTCGTACTTAAGTAATACAGATCTCTGTAAGTCATTGGAATGACAATTACCCTAATGCACTACATGCAGCAAAGTGATGCTTGCCATGTCGCTACAAATAAGTCGGCGTGACGAGCACTGTGACAAATTGTTGCATGCTTCCTTCAAAACGCCATTCTTCCTGGTGACTCCACCGGTTTGCATTAAAGCAGCTTGATGTAACGAATCTGATACCCACCATAGATAGTGTTTGCTGTAATCTCTTGCTTATGAAAAACCGCCCGATTAAGTTTTGCTGTCGAGTCAGTTTTGGTAGCTTAATAACAGCCGTAATAAAACGGTGATCCATCACATTTTCGCAACTGTCAGACGCATCAGAAGACAGAGCTTAAAATGCTATGGATTTCCAGCATATTCTCTGCGTGCCTGACGTGTGCTGGGTTGCCAGATTTCAAGAAATTTGCTACCAAGTCACAAGACCAATAGGTACTTATTGTTACGGCCTTTGCCTCGGAGTTCACAGCAATCTCCTTACGGCTCGTTTAATAAATCGACAAGAGCTGTAAACCTTCGAATTAGCAGATTAGCCTTAGTTACCCGCCACTGTATCATCTCTGACCATTTCAAGAAGTTCGCTCTCCGTAAGGCCACCAGGTGACCGCACATCTCACCAGATGCCTATCAACTCAGCAAGGCCCGGGAAAGAGGTCTCTGAAGAGCGAACAAGAACATGTTTGGTCCGTACTCCTTAACCTACGGTTTGTGGTTAGAAAAGTAGATGGCG
>NW_008754652.1:0-1453 GCF_000715545.1 Opisthorchis viverrini | reverse complement strand
GCACGTGCAACACTTAATGATCTCTTTGACATCTGTCATTTCATGATTCTCCGAACATTGGAATGTGTTCTGATTACATAACCGAATTCATCCACCCTGACAATGACGAGCAACATTAATGTCGTACGGGACAGCAAAAATTGTCTTGCTGCTTGATCCATGTTGTCACGCCGTTTGTTCAATTATCGTGACCTAATAGAGGCTTCATCATGATACATGCGCCATGTCACTTCGGACGTACTTCCTACAAAGGCTGGCTGTTATTTCACACACATCGATTCTGGAAAATTGCGAATATTACCCAAATCAAATGAGCTATCACTAGCTTCAATCCGGCATACTGCATTCATACTTGGATAAGTCGCAAGGTCCGATGGAAGTATTGACGAAACTGGGATGTAGTGTGGTGTCAGTTTTGCATACTGTCTTATAAATTCTGAATATCCTTGTTCAAGCACTCTGTAAATGCCTAGCTTCAGTGTAGATTTGGTGTGGTATCATCACCTAATCAACGATAGTACTTGGTTAACGTGGGATTCCCAAAATGGGCTTTGGAAACTCACCCATTGACTTTGTTTATTAGGCTGCATTTTGTGTAGAGTATTGGTAGTTGCGAGCACTATCCAAAACTGACCGTAGTTTTTCATTTGTTTTAAAACTAGGATTGGAGAATACCTAGGGCTTTGGGTGACCCCGTGTGTCTTCGACTTGGTATAATGCTCAAGATGTTGATTTTAGGTGACGCTGCATGAAACTGCGTGCAAATTTGTAACAGTTTTCAGTTTTGGCGAGATAAAACACAAACTTTCAACTAGAAGCAATAAGTGGCGAATATTCTCAATTTTGAAAGATCAGTGTTCACTGATCCCGTGCGTGCATTTGGCAGTAACGATGCAACACAAATCGGGATCATGAATTCTAGGTTACCTATGGTTTTGCAGGCACACCGATCAATGTGCGGCCAAGAGTAATAAATCTAACATATGCTTAGCTATGTTTCTTGGATAAGTTTGGTTGCACTCATTGAATGCGAGTGATAGGCACATTCTCAGAGGTGATATAAAACCAGATATATCCGTGCTCACCAGCTTCAGATCCACGCATCAAGCGCACACACGTAGCCTAAATAAGTCAATATACAATAGTTAATAATTGTGCGTAGTGTTGGCTTTAGATAGTGCATTTGAAATTTAATTCGGAGTACGGGTATCAGGATAGGACCCCTATTAACGGCCAGGAGTGGCGGCTTCTGAGTGTTTATGATATCCACACAAGCGTTCCGGTCTAAATGTTATTGTCAGTATTTACTTACCCTGTCCACAATTTTCAGCACGGTGTTTCTTCCACTCGTGTTGCTGGTCCACCTCATGGCGGCTGTTCGACGCTCGCAATACATTAACGAACGATTTGATTTCTTGGATTGAATCAGGATTTGTTTACAAAATTCATTTTC
>NW_008754651.1:0-1454 GCF_000715545.1 Opisthorchis viverrini | reverse complement strand
ATTTCGTGAAATTTCCGGTCTGAAACGAAAACTTTCCAATCAGTTTTAAACGTTTCTTCCAGTTGATTGAAGGGTCGTATTTGTTTCGCTAGCTTTTTTTAAAAGTTGACTGTATCAAAGCGCTTTTTTCATGGATTTTGGTAACAGTGAGGTCAAACATGAGGTACAAAGCTTTCCGTGCGTACACTCGTGAGCTATCAGGGGTCGGTCATAGGTCCAGGGCCGAGACTTTTCGAATGGGCGATGACTGTTTTTCCTTCACCAACATGTTCAGCCCTTTCGGTCGTGAAAAGTGGCAACGCCTCGATCGTAGCAATATCTTTTAGTTGATGGATGTCCTTCGATGCATATCACCCCCGTTACATGTAGTAACGGTATTTTTCTCAGCTTATTTCTCGGTCTCAGCCTCCCAAACTAGCGTTCACGTCAAAACAACCCACCAAAGGTGTACAAGGTATATTAAAACCCAAAACCAAGTCTAGAACACCTGTACAGCGCTTCATATATACAGCGTAGGCCGCAATAACTTTCTGGAAATTCTGACGCGTTCATGATGCGCCATTGGCAACCGGCGTTCGGTCAATACTGGGTCATGATTGGATGTTGGGTCCAGACTTTCGACCAATCAGATCTCGGCTTGATGCCAGACCGGTAGTCGTCCCGAATTCCTGGCCAATTTAGTGCGGGACAGACTTCTCGGCCGTAGCAGCACCTGAGTGCGACCGGTAAAAACCGATCCGTGTGGAGTTCCGCCTAACAGTATTCATCTGGAGAGATGGCGAAAAACGGAGTAACCGAATGTATCTCGCCGGTGCTCAGCAAAGATAACCTGACGCACTGAATGCTCGTGAGCTGTCGGAGCACTGGCATACGGCTTTCAATCTTGATATTTCAGGTTCTTGCAGCCTGCTATATTCATTTGGAGTCCAGCTGTAGAATGACCCAAACATGAAACGTTTCATTCGACTGGTTCATATAGGCTATACATCTTGCACTTTTAACTTGCGGACCTTGAGCCACAGCACCTAACGTTGGTTGACCGTTCAGACCCAGAGCGTTGAAACGACCAATTGACGTAAGATGGTATATCCGTAAACTAAAAGTATAATATATCTAGCCTGACAAGGTCACAGATGGCCTTCCGTTAAGCAGTCAAACGGGGCAAAGGACCAGGTATATGCGGATGAATCGCCTTAGTCTCACAGTCCACTTTTCTGCGCACTTTGTTTCCGAATAGCCTACTTGGATCTTAGTCCAATCGGTCACGGAAACAAGATTATTCGCCAACACCGGTCTCAATTTCATGAATTATTAATACCGACCTGGTGGTTTGCCTTCACAGGTGTTGTTTTTCATGTTTGACCAGTCACTAAGCAATATGAAAACACTCCTATAATTGCGTTAGACAACCTGGAGATAGTTTAATGGTTAAGGCGCAAACATACTGACCGGGA
>NW_008754650.1:0-1454 GCF_000715545.1 Opisthorchis viverrini | reverse complement strand
CCAGTATCATCGCTACCCTCATTCGCACGTTCTCTAATCTGCATTTAACTAATTCCAGAAAGGTGCGTACCAAAGGTCTGCGAAAAAACGTGCATTCCACCGGTGAGAGCCGCAGCCGCCCCTTATTGGATACGCTGCAAGAAATATTTGATAATACATGACAATGGCTCTCTTTTTTCCGTTACTCTTCAGATTTCTTAAATGACTGTGTAGATGCAGCTACCTCAGAATCATTTTGGTAGTTTAGGATTAGGACCTACCCCGTTGGCGTTTATTTTTTCTTCAATATAATGCCTTCATGTGAGGCTTCGTACGGCCACATACCATCAATGTTGAGCATTGATGCAATGCAGTCGATGATAACGATGACTTAATTTATTAAATGTACTTCTCACCCCTAACCTGATGGGCCATCTATTAGTAACTTCAGTCAGTATGCGATGGGCCCATTTGTGACATGATCATGGGCAGTTGTGAGCCTTCCATTTTAAGTGGTCCACTGTCTAACTTCTGACTAAAACATCCTCAAAATCCGGCTTATCTAAATGAGCCCGGTTGGCTGAACTGCAAAGTACTCTGTATAGTGTTTGTTAGTTTGGCCTGCTTCCTTATCAGATTTAAGTTCTAATAATGACAGCTGCACATTTCGGTTTGGTTAGTTTATCCACCGAATTTAAGCATCTTCGGGTTTTAGTACCATTGTTTTATATTCGATTAATTTAACGTTCCATGAACTGGTGGCTCTGAGTTCCTCGATTCCTCAGTTGCAAAACCGAATTCGGTCAAAATCTTCCTAGTTATACGCAAAGGTTTAAAGCTTTCTTACAGCTTTCCTACTCCACTCCCGAGTTGCCTACCTTAGTAAAAACGGACAAGAACTCAAAACATATCAGAAGCCCGTACGTTTTGTGTCTACTGGACTACGTTTATATATGTATTGCCCATTGACATTTTCCCACTCAGACAGGTTCCGTTTACTTAACCCAGTTTTCAAACTTACATTTCACCTACAATTATCTACTTTTGGAAGGCCGCCAGCACGTAGGCACTCAGTGCTCCATGTCGGTGGCAATATATGTTCACTAAGTTTTCTCCTTTTTCTCATTACAGCTGTTACCAATCGCAGATGACACTACCCAAATGTCCGTGAGCTGAGTCCCAACAGCCATACTCCATTTGACAACTCTCAGTTACTCTTTCGCTTCTTCCATCGGCCAGTGTTTACCCAGGTCCTCTTACATCCAGGTGGTTTAACAGCATAAAGTCTCTCAGCAGTGGTTTGTGTGAAATTTGCCCTCGATGAGCTAGCGAGGCTGTCTAACTTATGACGCATTGTCATTCTTCCTTTGACTCTTTGAATTGTATCAGCTTCGCACATCACCCACCCCTGCTTTGATCACAACAATCCCATGAGGGTTGGCCCACCAAAATGATCTAATTTCCGAGACACTTTC
>NW_008754649.1:0-1454 GCF_000715545.1 Opisthorchis viverrini | reverse complement strand
ATAACTCAGTGGTTAAGACGCAAACTTACCGATAGAAATGTCTGAGATTCGAAACCAGCCCCAACATATTGACCGAAAAAGTGAACGATTTTTTAAAATCATAAGCACACTTGGTCAGGATAATGTTAATGAACTACAAGCAGCAAAGAGGACTCTGCTTTATCGCTTTCATCGCTCCAAAATATATAGAGGGTGACAGGCTCAATAGGTGACTGCAACAGCCCATGGAGCGGCAAACTGCTTTTAGCATCATCGTACGACAGTAGTATGCAAGAGGTCCAAGTCTTCATTTCACACTGTTTTCTTTCTTGCTCATCAAGTTGAATCGTAGACCCGAAGGTTTTGACCCTTGTTATTCGTCCTGTAACATAAATTAGCTCAATTACTATAAAAACTCCCTTGTGCGTTTTTAATTGATAGTGAATTCAGGTGGAAGAACAAAGCCTCTTGAAATCGGCAGATGACACAACTCAATTCGTTCTTATTCCTTTTCCAAGATTCCCAGGACTCGCAAGAAAACGATTTCAATTTTCTGTTTGCTGGAATCCCTAATCAGTAAGCCATGTGCTCAGTAAGGCCCAGTTGCTCTCTGAAATACATCGATAAAACAATAATAAATTAGTAGAAATGACTCAATTTTCAGTTTTCTGTCTATGGATGGCTTTTGTACTTTTACGGAAAGTTCGTCCGATAAGTAAACTGTAAGAGAGGACGACCTCTCGCGGTTTGCTGGGGGGTGGAGTGTACGGTTGAGTACCACTATTTTATGGGGGTCAACCAAGTAATTCCGCCCATTGCAGAAACATAAGAGCCATGGATCAGTAAAGAGAGAAAGATCGATTCTAGTCAGTTCCTTGAAGTCACAGAAACCACCTAATACAATACAATCACTATGGCCACTCAGTGAACAAGATGCATCTAGCTGACTACATCGATGGATGTAATAAGGAAATAATTCCAACAGTTTATGCATGAACCATCAAGATTTGTATGGGAAATCAGATTTGATATCCATCCGACGTCAACACAACGTGGTGTTTAGCACCGGATTATTTCTAGCGCTCAAGTTATACCGCTAATCGATAGAAAATGGTCAATACAAATGCCGAAACCGAAACTATGCACACAGGTTTGTGTGTGTTGTGATTACGACAATACAACATGTGATCAAATAGTTATAAGCTGACAAAGCAGTTCTCTGAAAATTCGCGAACACAATCCACACGAGATCACGCACAGGATCCACCACTTGTTTTCGTGTAATTACAATATTTCGGTCAGACAGTGAAGACTCGCTTCTTCGAGGAAACATCATCGTGCATGTTAGATCTAACAGGTCATCGTGGACCGACAAAACGTGTCTCAGAAAAATGTAAATAACGAGTGATATAGACAATTTTTGCATCAAGTCTAAGCCGGTCATACAAGAAACCATGTTATGGGTTTAGCGAATG
>NW_008754648.1:0-1454 GCF_000715545.1 Opisthorchis viverrini | reverse complement strand
TAGGTGGATTAAAACAGCTATGCTGACAAGGTACTGTCTAATCCTTGGTGAGCGATAGTCACACAAGAGGATGGTGCCTAAGTAAGTGGGCGTCCCATCCGCTGGTCGAAAATGGCATATTAATTTTTCCAGCTGTTTTTTGCACCCACAAAGCCAGTTTGTGGCACAGACTAGGACAGCTACAACTCACGACAAGAAACGCGTCATACCTTTCAGTAGACTGAGTTAGCTGCCAACAGACAGGATCTGAAATGATGCCAGTTCGAAATCAGATGGCATTTTGTAACCCTCGCGGACTGCTCATAAACGTGACAATTTCCGTGGACATCCTTCATCTGCTCAGTTCCATATGCGAATACACACTTCAAAAAGGACGTTCAGACACTCACTCTAGGGTTGGTAACGGACGAAATCCAAACCAAATGAACAAGTTAACACACCAGCTTAACAAGAATAGATCATGATCTACGTTTAGCCACAAAGCCGTACTAAGGCTTACCAGGTGACAGAGAAAATAATCAAAGAAAACTTGCAACTGACAAATCTGAGCACTGAGACGGTCGAAATTTGCACTTTGTCACATCGAGACAGCTCAGTTGTTAAGGCATGAACCAGAAGGTCCGTGGTTAGAATTCAACACAGTCCTCTCACTCTCTCCCGTCTAAGCTTGGAAAGCCTGACAGAATCGCTGCTCTCATAATTCCTTTAAGTGGCCTGACAGCTAGGCGCCGAGAGGGTATTAGAGTCAAACATTTTTTTTAAAAATCTTACTAAATAGTATTGCTTAATTTGAATGCCAGAAACTGAAAAGCGGGTGACTCCATCAAGTTGTCTAAATGGTCTTTGATTAGTTTTTGATGTATGCCACCCAACCTCTCAGGTCTACAATCGTGATGGCACGATGCTTTCACACATTCTCCCCTTAAAGACACTTCACTCGTTACTTCGGGATCTTGTTGCAACGTTTGTTTCCTAAAATACTAAAAAAAAACTGATCGAAAAAGGTTACTCCAACATGAATACAATGACTGGTTTTCTGTCATTCCTACAAAACAGTTCAACAGTTTATCCAAATGGGTGAGTCGAGCAACCATTAGCAACATTCTCAATAGCCACAGATTTTCTGAAGTGGAGTGAACAAGACTTGAAAGAGAAACCAAGGGTTCCCTGAACAGAACGTTCATTCTGAATAGTCAGTGTTTCCAAAGGTAATGAGTGAAACTCAAATTATGGTTAGATAACTTTGAATGCCCGACCAGCTGGCCTTTTTCAATGTAGTTGGAACAGATCACGCTTAAGAACGATACTTGCAAAGTTGAGTTTTTAGAACTTTTAACACAAGAGAGACAAACTGACGGGATAATGCCTATCTAATAAGCCTAAAACGGGGTTGCCATAGAGTTTTCAGCAACCCTGTGGATAGTGTGTTGCATCTGAACTGGAAGGTCATTTTA
>NW_008754647.1:0-1454 GCF_000715545.1 Opisthorchis viverrini | reverse complement strand
ATTAGAGCACGCCACACAAAAAGCGTCTGTCACGCCGAGTGGCGCGGGAATCGGAGGTGAATACGTTGTGTCATTACGACCGACGGGAAATCCTGCAGGGTGTCGAATACGTTCTGAACGTAGCCAACCGAATGTCCACGTATGCACGTTCCTTCGTTTTGGGGCACCTAGCGCCGCGACAGCTAGGGCTGCACTATCATATTGTTGGAACAAAAAGGTGGCGTTAATTTATTTTTGGCGAAATTATAGTTCGTGGTGAAAGCACCCAGGTTGACAACTTTGCTAACGAATGCAAACGCCCCTCCTTCTAGGCGATATGTCTCCCCTACATCCATTCCTTCCCTGTATTTCGAGATCAGTCGGTGCTATGCAGTAAGTAATATTCACCATAAATTTTTCAGATTACCTTACCATTCACTAACGTTGGTTGTCAGATCATAACTTACCGGAACAAATATATCCTAGCACTTTTTCCCAAACCACTACCGACATCTTTGGACGTCCTGCTTCAGGAAAGATAACCCAAGGGTCACAGGCCTCATTAGACGATTGATTATTTAGGGACAAATCCTGCTGCGTCAACAATCGACATCTGCAACTGACGACCGGTGGTCGCGGACACTGCGCCTGAACTCAGATAGCGGTCTAGTGACACAGACCTGGGGTTGCGTACGCTTTTTGCCCGACCGACCAGCACTAGTAATTTCTGGTATGCATTGGATCGCGTATCATATCGCGTATACTGTTATCATGACGAGTCCTGCCCTCTGCAGAGCGCCTCTTAGAGGAAAGGGATGATGTTTTCATGTGAAGCATACATGGTCCGTCAAAACCAGAGTGCTTGCCTGTTTACGAGGCGTCATGCATTTCATGTAAGTCTCGTATTTTTAATGGTTATTGTCAGTTGGTATCAAGATATAGGAAATTACGCAACACGAATTAGCCACTGAAGTTGGCGCTGTGTAAACGATCCTCTAAGACATTGTATTCGATTAGGTGCTCCCATTGTATGGTGAATACTGCCCCCAGTTTGTCAGTCACTTGCCTCCTGGTGACATTTTGACAGCCCAATTTATATCTTCCTCCCGTTTAAGGACGTCAAAAGCTCAATGATCACTCCGCACAAAAAGGCCACACAATTTCCTGCGGGCCACATTTACTTATAAGAACGACCAATACCATGCACCTTTTATTTTCGTCCAATTTGGACCTTTCCTCAATAGAGATGAATGGATGGGCTCTGAACAGCTGATTAGGTATTATGGGACCGTAACCACATGCTTACCGTGTTTAATAGCTAGTTTCACTCCGCGATGATCGAAGACCTGGTCGTTGTGCTGTCTTTTGCGAGCTAAAATGGGACGGTCTGCCGTCCAACAACAAACAATTACAGCACCTGCAAGCCGTACGTTCTTCCAACCTGGTAAAATTTATCCGGCGGTATAGAACGCGGC
>NW_008754646.1:0-1455 GCF_000715545.1 Opisthorchis viverrini | reverse complement strand
GCAATGCAGCAGTGCCTTGCGGAACTGCAAATACATTCCCGTTTTGGCAGGCAAGTCGACACATATGTTCCAAACATCAACCTTGAAACCTAGGAGCCTGCTTTCGTCTGATAGCTAACCATCGACCAATGAGGCATGAGGGACTTTGCGAGTGCTCCAAGGACACAGCCCGTAAGAGCTCATGGGTCGCGGAAGCTCACAGGATGTCGGACTACATTGAGGTTTAAGCCCTGTCTGATGGGCTTTAGACGTAGGCCAATAACTGATTCTTACGAAGGGATGTTCACATCGGTTGGTAAAGACAAGATAAATCATATGAACAAGCCAAAACACATATGGAACAAACGAAAGACGGCCATACAAATAACACAAACAAATACACAGGTGAAAAACAATCTGGAAACAGTCAATACTGGATACTGATTCTATCTAATTGTTAAAGGAATGGAACTTACCGCCTGATATTGTAAATACTGTTCTTGTTTCTTCACCTTCCCCAAGTTCATTGTGTCCACGCACGCCAGCAATCAGAGGCACACATATCGGTAGATCCGAAAATATGGCCTCATGGTCAGCAGTTTCCGTGGTCCGTATGGGATTCCCGTTATTGTATACAGCAACGGTAAACTTGTTTGCGGCGCATTTCGATGCATGCATCCATGACACTCTTACCGAACCTACCTCGGATGTTTCGTGCACTGTCAATCTGGAAGGGGGTTTGGGAACTGTGAAACGGAAGGCAGAAGACAATCACAAATTACCCTGGAAATCGACGTCATGGAAGCCCTAAATTTCTCCCCGACACCTTGTTTTGCATGCCTTCAAATGTGGTGTTTTTTACGCATAAGCTACAATTAGAATCGTAATAGAATTGGACCATGTCCAATAAAACACACGGCTTCATCACACAGTATGATGTTATTGCTGTCACTTAATTTCATGCGAATCAGGCCATTCCGATCAACCATCCGTTGACACTGTTTGTTGATTTGGGTCTATTTTTCCTGTGTTCCCCTGATCACTATGACCTGAGTTGGCCGCTTCTGGACTACACGGAAACACTGATTTCAAATTTGTTCGACGATGCTTACTTCTGTGAGCGTTTGCGATCCGTATGCACCGAACTGGACGGGGTTGATCGGTTCACGCGGTTCTAACGCCGCGGCAGCGAATGCAGGCTTGGTTGAGTGTCTGTGCTACAGACCACTGCTGTGAACCGGTTTGGAAGTGGAAACAGGCATGACAGCCAATGAAGTCTACCGCGTTTCACCGAACAGTGTGGGAGCCATCAGGTCACGAGCGAGTATTGGATTAGTGCAGGAAACAGCTATGCGCGTTTGTGGATTGAGCAATGAGCGGAATGGCTTCTGAGAGAAACATTCATCTCCGAATAAATCGCAATTGTATTTACACATTCCTGAAACGTTGAACTGAATTGCGTTCCTAGGTTACCCC
>NW_008754645.1:0-1455 GCF_000715545.1 Opisthorchis viverrini | reverse complement strand
CTGATTCGCACTGAAACCATCTCAGATGGGGATTCTATAACATTCACCTACGCCTCAATGATACTGACAACTGTATCCATCTACCAACGGGAAATTAAACCCTCACACATTTTTATCAAAATTTGGTGATATTTAACGCGTTTATTCGGGGAAACGTAAGTAAAACGTCACACAATAAAGTGCGTTTCATTGTTTTGGGAACTATTTTTAATGAAAATTGAAAATATAGTGTGAACCGTTTTGGTTTTTCTTGGTAAAAATTTGATGACTCGATTTCTCGTACAAATCTAAACGATTTTATTTGTTCCAAATGTTGAACAAGTTAGCATTTCACCTTTGGCGCCTCCGGCCACACTGTCTACTTGCTCAGACTGACGAATAAACCTGGAGTGGTCGTTTTATATTTTGAATCAAGCTATTATTGTCGAACTGAAATTGTCATCATAAAGAGAGATGTTCCGCAGTGTTAGACGTTATATTCGTTATTTTGTAGTACCTGTTGACCTGGAAAGCGTCTAGTGAGCAGCAGTGGCCAGTTGCTGGAACACATCTTGACATCACTAAGTTTTCTCAGTTTGACTAAGGCGCTTCCGAGTAGTCATTCGCAAACTTAGTCTTATATCGTTTCCAAACATACACCATAGGTACACTGTTTTCATGCCTTCATGAATTAGCCGGCCCGAAATGAACTGACATGTTCGCCCTTGGGGTGAGTTCGCAACAAGCCCATCACCGAGTTTTCCCATTCTATTCCGCCAAGTGTAATTCTTTCATACTCGACTCTGATAATTTAATCTTTCAACTTGATGCCCGTGTGACCAACTCAAATAGATGAGAGTTGTTTGAAGTTGGGCATGGAGTGTTCAAAAGCGGACTGCTTGCCCAAAGAGAGGAAGCAATAAACTATAGTACATATGATATATATGACAAATACGATGACATATTACTATCATTTTCTAAGAATCAAATAGACATTAGGTCGTTAAAACTAGTCTGTGACGCATTTATGAAGGTACTGCAATTGCGTTACCACCAAACGCCAAGTTACGCGTCCAGTGGGACTTTTGTCTCATATTAAAAATAAGCAAAAACATTGAGAGAGTCATACATACTGCAATGAACCCACTCTTTAAATTTCAGTCAGGTATTTCTTTCTAACTTCTATGAACTTCTCTCTCCCTATTCGTCTACTTATGGCGAACGTTGTCCAAAAGCTCATAAGATTCCTTTCTTCAACTTGCATTTCCTAATAATTTGGGTGACATTTGACAAGTTACTTCACCCTAGAATGACAAATAAATGAGATCCATTGAACAAAGTGGACACAACTACATTTGCTATAATGGCACAAACGGAAACTGTTCACCGTAGGTGAAACCCGCAACCTCAGATAATAAATGTACACATCGTTCTTGCATCCTGTACTTGTTCTCGTGCAGTCTACTTCGCTGCCGA
>NW_008754644.1:0-1456 GCF_000715545.1 Opisthorchis viverrini | reverse complement strand
CTTAATGCATGATAGTCGGGTGCTGACCGCGAAAATGTAATCAAGGTTCCAGTAAACGCGGGGAGGTTGTTTAGCTAGAACATTGTAACTCTATGCCATATGGTGCGCTTCTTACGTTCTCCGAACTTCTTGCGTTCTCCGAGCAGGACGAGGGTGAAAACCAAATAATAGCAGAAGACGGTTACCTGTTGAAAGCTTTATCTCATAGCTTGAGCACTGTAACTCACCGTTACCCTAGATGAGTACCAACTACCTCCGGAAGAAGTTGCCTCTTACACCAGTCCAGAACGACATTTCTACCCTTAACAGGTTGAACTAAGCAATGCAGGTTTTCCCAAGTTTGACGGATATGCATGTCAACTCACGGCGTTGATAATACAGTTTTCATTCGAATTCGGTTTTCATCCAGTCGACTCGAAGCTTTATCAGCACACTCCACATTTCGTGAACGTTCCCATTTGTATTTTCAGTCAGTAAAGCCGAGTGCTACCCGGTTATCCGCTCTGAAGCGTCATTCAACCAATACAACCGAGCCTACAAATCAAAAGAAGCGACGTTGATTTCCCCACTACGAACTTTCATAACTTCAGAATTAACCCTCATCACTTGTACATCTTGACGTCCATAATACTATATTTTCATGCTGTTTTAACTGTGGTTTTAGCCGAAGAATGTGAATACTTCTAAACACTTCTTCGTGTACACATTCGTGCAATTGAAGTGTCGGGTGATTAGGAATATGCGGTTCACAGCCGACCATGTACGTCAGTTTATTCTCAAGTGTCGATGAGTGAAAAAGCGTACTCACACACCTGGTCGTCAGGTCTCAGTCAGTTTTTGGACTTACAAGTGATTCGTTTGGTCCTGACTACTAGCGAAAGAAAGAAGGCCTTCGCTGCGGAGTTATTGAAAAATACCAACTGAACAGTTGAAGCAAAATTCTCATGTGCACCTTGTTTATAAAAACTATGTATCCGTCTTCTTGAACGCGTCTTCCTGATCTTTCCTGGATACTCATTGACTATCATTCAAACGTAAACGAATGCTACAAAGTGATTCCACTTTCCAATAGACGCGAAGCGGATTTGTGAGAAAACCATCTACTACTAGCATGCTTCATTAGTAGTATCCACCGTTACACTAGGACAACGCAGCTGCCGTACTCCAATAACTAACTAACTAACTGACCAGTTAGCTTACTATCTAACTAGCTTTGTCTGTTCGTTCAGCCGTGACAACCCTTCAGTAACCAGCTGGCATGCCACACGAGGGATCATATGTTGCCAGGTCATCCAAGCCTAGACAGCAGCAGTCGACATGCCGGGGTTCGGTTAGAACCACGAACTTCCCGGTCAATAAGTTCGCACATCAACGATTGAGTCATCTGGAACTCATGCCTATGTGAGCACGAGTTCGGCATAATTTTGCATAGAATGTAATCAATAACACGAACCTA
>NW_008754643.1:0-1456 GCF_000715545.1 Opisthorchis viverrini | reverse complement strand
CCATTTGGGGTCGCCCAGAGGCAGGACACGTACGTTTGATTCATAATCGGCCTTACGTGAGTAATTATGTGGCTATGTTTGCGGCCAACGGTGTTTTCACAAATTATCTGGGATGTCGGTATCGGTCGGATCGGCCCCACCCATCCGAAACGAACGATGCGCAAAAACTCGAATCGATACATCACCGTAATCAGTTTCAGTCTGTTAGATTTTGTGGCTAGAGGGCTGTGGGGAATGGGAGGTTATGCTTTCGCCACCTGAGTTTCCACCTCGGCACTGAAATTAGGGTAGATACGCTGATTTGTTTCAGCATTCTGCTCGCATTTCATTCGCATCACGCTGTCAAAGTTGAGGTCTATATGATAACCGGTCGACCTTAAATTGCTATGGTTTGTTTGGCAAGCGTAATGGTTTTGTGATCTTTTGTTCGTGTTTCAGTTTGACTGGTCCCACAGCGGTTAGAAAGGTTTTTCATAAACAAGAGGATGCCTTGAGTTTCGCAAGACACTTCGGTCCTGTAAGTCTTTTGATTCAATACACCCTCACTTTTCTTTGTTCTGAACTATCAGTCTCGCTTTTTCCTTGAAACTTCTATACCGCATTCAGTGATCAGTATTCTTCTCAAAATTCATACTGGTGAATTGCATGTGACCACCCGAGACTGGAACATAGTTACAGGTGACCTATGTGGTAACCCAATGTCTGGGTGATTACCGTAGGCTGACGGAAAATGTGAGACGTCTTCAGCCTTTTTTACCACCGATGCCTCAGAAGCGTTGCTAGTTTTGGATGGCGTCAGGGTACTCGAAACGGGGTAATTAGAAAACGGTATTTGGTTGTGCAGCAAATATTTCACTCGCGGAAGCCATCCAGCACCATCGATTGCGTTAGCTCGACCATGTAATACGCATGCCGAAACATCGTCTACCGAGACGAGTGTTGTTCTCGGGGCCTCTTTCAGGAGTGAGCAAACCGCGAGATGGATAGCGTATGACTTGGCAGAAGGGCACGAAAGTAATTGTGAAGAGTTTTGGTGTTGTTGGTGTCACGTCTTTCATTATGGGGTCTCGTGAACTCATCTGTGCTTAGCTGAAGATATTGCGAGAAATGGTGGCTGATCGATGTCAGTAGCGTTTGTGCTGTGCGCTTCTTTCCAGATTGATTGAGGCACTAGGTTGTAGGCACCTCAGAACGGTCGCGATAGGTCAGCATGTCTACACTCTTTTTCACTCTGAGGCTTGAATTTAGTTAGATCAATTTTGTGATTATACAGTAGTGAAGGATCAGTGTCAACACCGACGCTCCTGTCTCTGATAATGACGATGCCCAATTTCACTGTTATTTTGTCTCTCAGAAAGTGCTTTTATAGGTAACATGTTTCACGATTGACGTTTATTAGGGAATGGTCAAATGACGTGGTGGTGTCCTAATAAGTAATAATAATAATAATAATAAT
>NW_008754642.1:0-1456 GCF_000715545.1 Opisthorchis viverrini | reverse complement strand
TTTTTTTCTGACTAGTTACGGTCAACCCACGCACTCTTCATCCCAGACAAAACCTCATGCTCAGTGTTGGATCCGGTTAATACGAGATTACGAGAAAAATCAAGTAAAGCGCTGTCTTCCAAAGCTACATTGTATTTTAGCTATCAAGTAAAATTCGGAATAGATAAACACTTCCTTTTGGCGGGTCTACCGGATTGCAGGATCCACAAGCTGATGCTTTGTACAAAAAAGTACAAAACGCTGACTTAGTTGCAACAGGTGGAAATTCCGAACCGCTTCATTTTGGTTATTTGGAATATTTCTACTCATCTGAAGCGATTTTCACTGTTTTTCGCTTAGGATAGATATCTATACGGTGATTTATACAGTTCAGTTAAAGTCTGGAAGTACTTTCATCAACATAGCTTTTTTGATGAGCTTCTGACAAGCAGCAAGTCAGTTAATATTAACCTTTGTACTTTTTGAAGCGATAAGTCTAGTATATGTCCTCCGGAGCTGACTCAAACCAATGAACTTTTATCGGGATTCTTCCTTTTGAAATTTATCATACGACCTACTTTCTAACCACTTACATCGTTTCTGTTTTTTCGTTTTATCGTATGCGAGCAGAGCTGAAATCTAAGCGTAGGTTTCAGCTCCCAGGCACTGGACGATTTTTTCAATGTCAAAAGCGGTTTAGGTAAGTGTGTGGTAAAGGTTTACTGAATTGTTTCGTCTCTGTCAGCTGAAGGTTCTACCCGAAACGTTCTATTGTAGACGTCGTAGCAATATGTTTCTCAAACGTCAACAAAACAGAATGCTCGCCGAGCCCACCAGATGACCTGGAAATGTTTTTTCACAGTCGAGAAAAGCTTATCAGAATGCTGTTGGTTGATTAATTCTTCACCTGATCCAGTGGCGACGGTTGCTTACATCCAGATTAAATGGCTAAAAGCTTAAGTTTAAGCCAAAGAAAGACATAAACAATTGGTAGAAGAATCCTGGCTAATGTTGGAAATGTCTTCTGATATTTCAGCCATTTTCGTTCACAGCACGGGAAGAATTTCAGTAACCCGGGTTGGCTGTTCTAAATATTTGAACCCATTGTACGCACCAAACTATGATTTATGGAGCTCATTCCGTTATTACAACCACCCTCATTTATCTGGGAATCCGTTTGCCTCGGTTTAAGATCTTCAACCTTAAGAAAAAAGCTAGTCATGTTCTTGAAATTTTTATTAATGTGTGGAATAAACGAATTTTGAGAAACGTACATATTCGATACAGTTGCGTCTCAAAATTACACGAGCCCTGTTTGTTAGCCCCTTACTAATCAATGCACATATTTTCTTACCCATTCATGAAACTATAGATTACCAGTGTGAGTTTACTGAGCTCCAAGTTCCCACCGAATCACCGAGACTCCTGTTCCGCCACAATGTCTTTACCTGTCGGTACTTTAAAGGGCGTACTATGG
>NW_008754641.1:0-1456 GCF_000715545.1 Opisthorchis viverrini | reverse complement strand
GGATTAGGATTAGGGTTATTGTAAGTGTTGGGGTTAGGGTTAGGATGGGGTTGATTTTAGGCTTAGTGTTAGGTTTTGGTTTAGGGTTAGTCTCAGGGTTAGGGTTAGGTTCATGTTTACGATTAGGGTTAGGGTTAGGTTCATGTTTACGATTAGGGTTAGGGTTAGGTTCATGTTTACGATTAGGGTTAGGGTTAGGTTCATGTTTACGATTAGGGTTAGGGTTAGGTTCATGTTTACGATTAGGGTTAGGGTTAGGTTCATGTTTACGATTAGGGTTAGGGTTAGGTTCATGTTTACGATTAGGGTTAGGGTTAGGTTCATGTTTACGATTAGGGTTAGGGTTAGGTTCATGTTTACGATTAGGGTTAGGGTTAGGTTCATGTTTACGATTAGGGTTAGGGTTAGGTTCATGTTTACGATTAGGGTTAGGGTTAGGTTCATGTTTACGATTAGGGTTAGGGTTAGGTTCATGTTTACGATTAGGGTTAGGGTTAGGTTCATGTTTACGATTAGGGTTAGGGTTAGGTTCATGTTTACGATTAGGGTTAGGGTTAGGTTCATGTTTACGATTAGGGTTAGGGTTAGGTTCATGTTTACGATTAGGGTTAGGGTTAGGTTCATGTTTACGATTAGGGTTAGGGTTAGGTTCATGTTTACGATTAGGGTTAGGGTTAGGTTCATGTTTACGATTAGGGTTATGGTTAGATTTAGCGTTAGATTTAGGTTTAGGTTTAGGGTTTGGGTTAGATTTAGGTTTAGTTTTAGTATCAGGGGAAGGTTTAGGTTTAGGTATAGGGTTATGGTTACGGTAAGGTTTAGCTTTAGGTTTAGGATTAGCGTTAGTTTAAGGTTTTGGTTAAGGTTATTTTAGGGTTAGGGTTAGGGTTAGGGTTAGGTTTAGGGTTTGGTTTAGGTTTAGGGTTAGGTTTAGGGTTAGGTTAGGGTTAGGGTTAGGTTTAGGTTTAGGGTTAGTTTTAGGGTTGGAGTTAGGATTAGGGTTAGGTTAAAGGTTAGGTTTAGGGTTAGGTTTAGGGTTAAGTTTAGGTTTAGTGATAGGGTTAGGGTTAGGTTTAGGGATAGGTTTAGGTTTAGTTTTAAGATTAGGCATAGGGTTAGGTTTAGTTTTTATTTTAGGTTTTGTGTTAGGTCTAGGTTTAGGGTTATGGTTAGGGTTAGGTTTAGTCTTAGGGTTAGGGTTAAGTTTAGGCCTAGGGTTAGGGTTAGGTTTAGTCTTAGGGTTAGGGTTAAGTTTAGGCCTAGGGTTAGGGTTAGGTTTAGTCTTAGGGTTAGGGTTAAGTTTAGGCCTAGGGTTAGGGTTAGGTTTAGTCTTAGGGTTAGGGTTAAGTTTAGGCCTAGGGTTAGGGTTAGGTTTTGGATTTGGTTTAGGTTTAACGTTAGCGTTAGATTTAGATTTATGTTTAGGTTTAGGGTTAGAGTTAGCGTTAGGTTTAGT
>NW_008754640.1:0-1457 GCF_000715545.1 Opisthorchis viverrini | reverse complement strand
GTATGTGAGGCTCTGTGAGAGTCACATAGACACTGCTCAAATCGTGGGGCCTCGTTGAGAACCAATCACTCTCTGATACACCCCAAGCACAGTATATTTTTATACGTACTGACAGAAAAATAACCACAAGCAAAGAGGATCAGTTTCTGGTGTTCCTCCAGGAGTTGTTTCCCTCTAAGAGGATTGTGGATGAAATATCATCCAAGATCAAGGTGAATGGTGCTATCCTTGGTTTGTAGGGTTATCGTAGTTCCTATCTAGACGAATACCAGGTTATGAAATGACAAACCGGGTTCACGTAATCAATAAATAATCAACCTTCATTTGGCGTACCCATAATAATTTTAAAAAGCTCTCCGAAAGAATCAGAAACGCACTGTCAAACTATATAACCAGTTCGAAATTTCCACATTTTACAATGCGAAAATGAAGCAATTTATCCGTTATTCACAATGTCGTAAAGTACATTCAAGCACCTCTTCACGCAGCTAAACTGTACTGAGAGTTTGGTTAGATTTGACACACAAGGGATTGATGTGTTTCGGCTTCATGAGAAAATTCCCGTCAGTCCACGTTCCCAAGTGTGGTGAAGCGCGAGCTATTCACACAAGCGGTCAGCTACTCGTGGCAGAAAGACACAGACTTCAAATAATGATAGGGAGTAACCGGGATCTAATCTCTCTTGAGAAGCATCAAATGCGCAATAAGGACACTTCTCAATAAGAAAGAATTAGTTGTGTTGAAATTAGAGGTTCGGACGGAGCAATGCCTCAACTTCATTACTGAATCCCGATTACAAAACCCGAAAATGTCATAAACTGTTCGACATCAGTCTGCGGAGGATTCATTCCAGGTACGCGGTATTCAAATATCTGCTTATTCAGACGACAAGCATGGATGGATCTAGATAATCTGCTTTACACCTTGCCTCCTTGCTCACTCTGTATCAATTCATTTCCAATATATCCGTCATTTGTTTTCCCATTCAGGCGAAAGTTCCTACGCGTATCTGGTCGTGCATGCAAACAAAGTTACACAGGCGAATATAATTATCCATGACAAAGGCGGTATTGCAAACAATCGCAAGTGAGAAGCGCGTACAATTTCTGCCTGCTCTTTTTCGTCCATAAAATTTAATGACTACGAATGTCACAGAAACGCGAAGAAAGCAGCACATTCTATCAATCATCAAATTGACACCATTGAAATTTATCCTCCCCGAGAATAGCAGCTACTTACTTCGTTTCATTTGTGAATAATCCGCAATTAACAACCCTGACATCTGTATGTCGTATTCGTGCCCCTGCCCCCGGATGATAAGTCTAAGTATTGGGAAGAAGTCTTAAAATATTGTAATGCAACCTATTAATAGAATCAGTGAAAGAAAATTTCTAGAGAAATAAAAATTGGTTCTCGCGTCGGTTGTAAATCCATATGGGCTCAGTTTGCCTTTTGAA
>NW_008754639.1:0-1457 GCF_000715545.1 Opisthorchis viverrini | reverse complement strand
GCCACTCACTGCAAGTGAACCCCCGACTTCTAAGTTACGTAAACGCCCAAGGGGGGAGATGCTAGGCAAAATCCCGCACCAAAATCGTTTTGGCGCCTAACCGGCATGCACTTAGCAAGATTGGGGCGCTCACCTGCCTAGCATCAAGGCGAGCCCAGAAGGTGTGGACCAAACAGCAAATCACAATTCGTTATCCATCGAATGCTGGTCGCCACTGTCAAGTCCAGAAGGCATCGGAATTTCCAGATTGCTATCCACTGGTACACTTTAAACGCAACCCGTTTTGTTCGATCTGGCGTCTAATATACGTTGTGCATGTTTGGCAGTTCTGAGGCGAACGCTAGATTGAAAGGTTGAGGCCGAGAACCAAGAGGAGGCACTACCGTCATTATGACCTACTGCGCCACATTTGTGATCCTGGAACAATACATCTCCATTTCAGATATGCACTCGATAACAAATGATTAAGTTGGCTGTAACGTGAAAGCTGAGTTATTCGCTTGTATCCAGGTACTGGAACAAATTTGCCAAGATAGCCTACTATTTCATAAACGAGAGATTCACTCAAAGTTTATCCGGACCTCGCGTTTAGGTAGATAAACGATCTATTCAAAATCTGACTTATTCTTTTTTGTTAATAGTTGTACATGACCGTTTGTGTGTGTGTNACCGTTTGTGTGTGTGTGTGTAGTGAAAGCTGAACTATCCAGAAAGAGAGAGATCATGAGGAAACTTGACCCTCCTTAAGGCATGGAGGTCGTCTCATTCGTTTTTTGCGGAGCATCTCACAAGCTTTCAGAACTTTCATTTCTTAATGCTGGGCCACCCTGCAAAGAAACGGCTTTCCATTCTCAGGGCATTTGAGTATTTTCCAAACGTTTCGAACAAAACGAAGGGAGCTCACCAAAGAAGCATACGAGATAAGTATTCTCATGGAGGGAACAGCGGAGCCGGTACCACAAAATAAACTGATGAGCTATCGAACCTGTAAAAATTACCTCACAGAGTTTGAGACAGGCCATTGCAGCGCTTTCATCAGGAAACACATACAGAAGCTCGACGCCCATAGATGGATGCGCAAAGCGATAACACCGCAGCGAATTTCTGACATTCACTTCCGTTGGCTCGTTTAGCTCGGGACGTTTCACAGAGCTGTCAGAACGGGATATTCCAGACTTTGACGGATCCATATAATCCCGTGTGACGGCAGGTACGGGATTAGCGGGCTTTCGGCGTGCCGCATGTGAGACAGATCCCATAGGCGACCATTCGGGGAAGTCAGGTGGTAAGTCTTCTTGAACCCAAAATAAGCCTTTTATGGGTAGGAGGATGCAGGATGCTGATAGCTTCGGTGGGTTGGGTCGTCTCTGCTCCTGTTCTTCGGTGACCGAATAAGAGAACTGAGAGTTGTCTGACATTCCAGCATCCCTGTCGGATAATGACGTTTGATCCCACGT
>NW_008754638.1:0-1458 GCF_000715545.1 Opisthorchis viverrini | reverse complement strand
TGTCCTCGTGTATGGATATCAAGGACAGAAAGGATTTTTGCACGAATTACAGTAGAAATAAACAGTTTGAGCCAAGAACACACGGCTGCATGGCGATGTTAAACAGAACGAACATACTGGCAGATTTGAGTGTGAAATGTTTGTATATGGTATTTCACATGGCCGTCACAAGTTATGCTCTCTTGCCGTAACAAGAACTTACAAAAGAGTCACATCACCGGTACTTGGCCTCTTGCATATTCGGAGGCTGAGGTAATTCAAACGTCTGATCAGTTCACGTGGACTGCGTATTTAGCAGATTTTAAAGCCAGAAATTTAGAATACAGAACGTGTTGCTTCTACTTCTAATCATACAAACATGCCGGTTGTACGGCGAATGTCTCAAACTGAGAACAAATGATGAACCGCGCTCCACCTCAAAACAATGGTTATTGGGCGTTGTTCTGATTGGTAGCTTCGGAACTTTGTTGTGGTGTGGTGCGCCGTTGGATCGGTCCAGATAATGGATTTTAGCACATGAATATGAGAAACTGACCGAAGCAAGCATGAACGCTCAATACGTGAGGCGATCGGATGCACAGTTTTTGAACCGTCCCTCTCCACCGTAGAGCCCATAATTTGTGGTGTTGCGTGCAGTCTGATTCGAGAACAGTTCCTCTCATTGGATCAATCAAACTGATCCGCTGGGACTCGCATACAAGCAAAGCGAACAAAGGGTTAGTTGGCCAATGAGTTGAAATTTCTGTCTTGGAACAGCCTTCTGATTCTTCTCCGGTAATATCTAGGCGCGACTTCACTTCATGGCTTGAGGCATAAAAGCACAAAAAACGCCTGCGTGAACAAACGTCAAAGACTTTGAGATACGCTGCGTCATGCTGCCGGAAGCCGAAAGATTTTCGCAAGGGTCTCCGTCCTTCCCGTAGAGCTTCACTCGCCCTTGACAGATTAGTTGTACTCTTAGTATCACTTTTGTACGCGAGCAGCTCACTGGCACGTTCACTGACTTTTGAGGTTTGGCGGAGCGCTCCAGGCGATCAAGTGACTATCCACAACACTATCAGATTGAGCTGGTCTGCCATGTTTCTAAAGTGATTGACATTACATACGTCTTCGTAAGACACCCTGCTCCACCATAAAGAATTCCTACAAAATGTGTGGACATACATATGTTCGGGCCTTGCAGATCAGTGACCACTGTTTCGTGTACAGTGGCTAATCTCCTGTCGTATCAGTTGTCTGTAATCATCAAGGGAGAATGAAGTCATTCACATGACTTTGCCCCACTTTTGAAGGCCCGTCACACGAGCAGCCCATCGAAAAACGCCCACGAGATGCCAATCTAACTTTCATGCATACAACTGACCGGCGACTAACATCCGTTTATATTGCTATGTGCACAGGTTCAATATCCCGCCATACAAATAATCAGTGCTTAGCGAAGAACAATGAAGTTATTCA
>NW_008754637.1:0-1459 GCF_000715545.1 Opisthorchis viverrini | reverse complement strand
TGTATATCTGTACGTGTACATCGTTCGTCTACTGAAAGTTAGTGAAACAGAGAATAACGAAATCCCCCAACTTAGTTTCGCAGGCGGAAAAACCTTGCTCTGGATGACCCAAGCGGATTCTCACTCTGTGGCAAAGGTCATGAACATCAGCATATATTAACGATTCCCATGGACAGTGAAGCTGTGTCTAATTATAGTATCTTGGTTACTTAACTGATATCGTAATTATTCTCCAAGTGGTCATGTGCTTTTATGTCAATGCTAACTCGAAGAACTGTGCTTCTTTAGGCAACTGGTTTATACTATGCGATATATTGAAGGACAATTCAGTTTCAGTCATGTGTATGGAAAGCAAAAGCGACCAGTCTTTGAAAGCCTTATACTGACTTGATTCGTGATGCACCTGTGAAGGTGTACTCTCTTTCCAGGTCGAAACTCTGTCACACCGCATTTTGCCAACTTTCATAATCGAAAATCTTGTGATTGTATTCGATAAAGGGGGTATTTTTCAAACCCCTGCGGCAGGGTGCATTTGATGGGACCAGATGAACTATCACCCTGATATCATTTAGCATGCTGTTTTCTCTAATCACAATCGAAACATTTATTCTCCTCAGTACATGTCACAGTATGAACCACCTACTTAAGCTGCTCTGGTAAGCGATGACCAGCCGAATGAAAAGTGGACCTATTCGACAGAATTCCGAGTACTTATACCGATAGTGTTCTGTTTCTCTAGACCTGTCCTGTTTTTACTGGAATAGTGCTCCTACTAAAGTGGCAGAGACGGAATACGAAACTTTTGCATAGTGTGCCAGTGTTGCCCCGTTTTACGGTAGGGCTTTCGATTTGTACTCGGGGCGCAGAACATTTGAAGGTCTGTCGAACCCTTTTTCACAGGTCATTAGGATCACTTGATTTACTCTTGTTCAGTAAACCCATTCACATTCGTTTGGTTGTGGTTCGTCTGCAGCAAGATGCAGTTGGCTGATACTCTCATTTGACTGTATAGTTGAGGTGATATTCTGACGTCACCATACCAGTCACTGAGTAAATTTATCAGCTATAATCCATATCTCAATTGTTCGTTGGTTTCACCTGCCTCAGATTTGGTCCCCGTAAAACTGGGCAGCGTAGGCGTTATGGCCATACACTGAAGGTCATATCATGATCTGTTCGTTTGTACTTTAAATTGTTTTGAGGGTACTAGAAACTGGGAAGCGACGCATTGAATGCATTTAGTTTTTTACAGAGACGTTCCTGGCTGTACGATTGATCCCTATCCGATAATGATTAGCTGTGCTGAACGTTGTCACTAGTAACCAGCACATTGATAACAAACAGGTTGGTTAGCATTGTCTGGATTTGCTAAATTCTCAGCTCAAACAGACTGACCTACGGGCTACTCAGTCAGCACTACGAGGAAGTGGTTCAGTCCGCCGACTGCATTTGTCATCAA
>NW_008754636.1:0-1459 GCF_000715545.1 Opisthorchis viverrini | reverse complement strand
TCGACGGCAACAGTTGCTATGACGGTGTCACCTGGTTCCATTTCATGGGAAGCAATTGGGCACGATAGCGCATCGGCCTGTTCAATTTTCTCGGTTGAGGCATACTTTATAGTAAGGTTGTAGCCGAGTAAATTCGTACCCCATCGTTGTAGGCGGTTGGCTGTGTATACTGGGATAACTTTCTTGGAAACGAATATGGCCAGTAGTAGTGTGCAATCAGTCACAAGCGTGGAGTGCCGGCCGTGAAGCATTTTGTGGAACTTTTTCACCCCAAAAATGATAGCTGGCGCTTCTTTCTCAATTTGACCGTAATTCCGTTCAGCTGGAGCCAGCGACCTTGCAGCGTGGGCGATTAGACTTTGCATACCATCAGGGAACATGTGAGCAATGACTGCACTAACTCCGAGGTTTGATGCGTCAGTTGTGAGAACGATGCGCAGTTGGGGGTTGAAGTGCTTCAGCAGAAGTTCAGACTACGACAGCCACTTCACTTCTTCGAATGAAAGCTGACAGTCGCGTGACAAATCCCGCTGACAGTCTCTGGTCGAAAGTTGGTAGAAAGGTTTGCGCAATTGATCCACGATCGGCAGGAAGGCGCTAATCAGCCCCAAAAAAGACTTGAGTTCAGCAACGTTCGATGGCGGGGGTTCTCACAATTGGGTCGATATTAGACGGATCGGGTCAATGGCCGTTTTTGTCGACAATAAAACCAGGGTATTTCAAGAAATTGAGGGGGAACTCACGCTCTTTTTTCTTTGGCCGGGAACCGTCGTCATCCACCGCTGAAGAACAGCGTCCAATCAGGATAGAAGGTCTTATTTTGTGGTCCCAACAACTTTGATGTCGTCAAGGTATGCAGAAAATCCGGTCAGATTAAAAACGCCGTGTCCATAATCTGCTGGAAAATGGATGGTGCAGTTTTTACTCCGAATGGCAATCGAGTGTACTGAAATAGGCCCCGGTGCGTATTGATCGTCCGAAGGTGTTTGGACTCCTCTGCGAATTCAACTTGCAGGTACGCTTCTGAAAGATCCAACTCTGCGAAATACGCGCCGCCGTTCAACTTGGCAGAAATATCATGCGGTAACGGCAATGGATAGTGATGACTGTCTAAGGCGTCATTCAAACCTGTAGAATAATCGGCAGATATACGTAAGGCACCCTTCGGCTTTTTGACAACCACGATTGGTGCAGTCCATGAGGAGTAACTCACCAGTTTCAGAACTCCGGCATTTTCGAAGCGTCTGAGTTCAGCATCAAGCATTGGCGGGACCGCATATGGTACTTGCCTTTTAGGTATGAAAACTGGCTGGAATTCCGGGCGCAGATGAAGCACCACTTTTGCTTTCGAGCAAAAAACAACACCTTCGCTGAAAGCGTCTTCATATTTCTGTTGTAGTCGCAGGATTGTGGCATCGACTGAGTTATCTCCCCAGATACTCTCAAGATTTGGGTTGGT
>NW_008754635.1:0-1459 GCF_000715545.1 Opisthorchis viverrini | reverse complement strand
CGTTACTTTTGGAGCTGGTTTTCCTAACAGATTTAAACATGAGTTGTGTTGCTTTGAGTACCGTATGTAGGCCAAAATTGTCTGGGCATGTCTGACAACATTGGTTTCATAGTAGTTCTGATCCATTCGCGTTTAAGTCTCAAGTTTGACTGGTCGGATGTGCTGTCGGTTAGTTTCTTCCAAATTGTTGGGATTCTCCTGACAAAGACTCGTATGTCGGCTGACTCCTGAAAAACTGACCTTGAAGCAACAGATTCTGCTTTGCGCGTAGTTTTCCCAAACATTTTGATGTGCAGCTGGTATGAACAGCTCAACAGGTGACAGTGGAATAGCCAAAAATATTCTCATTTCCTCCCCGAGACCCGGAACCACTGCTCCGCGGGCTTCAAAATATTCAAAACACGCAACTAGGGGCTCTTATTCCCATGAATATCCAGTTCTGTATCATGCCTAAGATTGACCTAAATTGATTGCCTCACAACGAAGGTAACACATTTTCGATTACCTTTTCTTTCGGTCACCTTCAGAGCACATGTTGCGTCGACAACGGGCGGAACAGTCTGTTAGCTACCACCCAATACCCGTTGGAGGAATGACCTTACACACCATGAAGTAGGTGCGTTTGACTAATCGCGCGTTACAGTTATTCGGAGCACAGCGCGGAATCATCGACATAGTGTGGAGCAGCATGTGACACTTTCTGAGAATGCTAGCTCTGAGTTATGGAACACGAATCACTGAATCATTCAAGTAGTTCGTTCCCCGAATTTCTTGTTTGCCGAGTAATTGACAAATGTAACTGTAGGAAGTATCTTCGCCCCCTTAACCAACAGGCACCAACGTTACATGAACTATGAACATTTGCTATGGAATTGCAGCTTGACACAGCGAGTCGAACAGCCTTAAGGTGAAGTTTTACATGTGAGTGAAGGTTGCTGAAGCTTTCCGAAAGAGGTATGAATATTCATCACTTTTGGCGGACGCAATCTCATTGGATTGCGTGAACCTGTCCAGACATACCGGAGTTGAGGAAAACCGTGTTGAATATTATACTGTCGAGATGCACCAATCGATAGTCTGATTCCATTGAACTTTTGGGGTTCCCCCGACGCAAACTTGTTAAGGAGATGAGTCGAAATATCAACACCGTCATCACTGTCAACATCAACATCGACAGCATGACATAAGTGTTCAACACCGATGCTTCACTGCCGTTCAGCCATTTATTTGAAAGCCTTTTTGTGAAGAAAACAATAAAGATGGACGGAGGAAGATACTTGTTGCTGACTCGCTACAATTATTCCGAGGTGCCTACACTTCTGGAAGCTCATTCAGACAACTGGACAGAAAATGAAAACAAGAACGCCACTGACATTGGTAAGCAGGCTTAACGTACAGCGCCCACAACCAGGACAAAGGAGATCACGCGGTCCCATCCTGAAAGGTGATTATCACCGAC
>NW_008754634.1:0-1459 GCF_000715545.1 Opisthorchis viverrini | reverse complement strand
TCCGCACACTCGAGTCTTACGAGATTCAAATGAAAATCCGCTGCTGGATCGGGGCGTCCCTATTAGACAGCTCGTTCCGACCGAGAATAGGCTCGACCTACTCTTCTTCAGCGCCGGGCTCCATTGGAGTTTTTCGAGGCTCCGTCCTGGAACCACTGCTGTTTCTGATCTACGTCGACGACCTTCCAGATGTTATAATAATAATAATAATTTTTACTCACAGCTAATGCTTAAGATACTGTCAGGCATGATCAAAGGATTACAGTCAGAATGAGAGCGTGACTGATGGGGGTTGTGATTATTGGGAATTTCCTGCGATAGGGGCGGCGACGTAAACAGTGGGCATTAACGAATTAGACTTTGTCACACCTGAGGTGGCATTTGTAGGGATCCAAAATTACAAGGGCTCTTTAACTCCCGTGGAGAACATATCAGTAGGCACAAGATCTGATCGTTAGGATTTAAAAGTTGCGGGCAAAAACAATACGAGTAAGGGCATACCAATAAGCTTCCTGCCTGGAACGTGAAAGAAAACAGAAAAATCTTCAATCTTCAGGAAGTGTGGAGGCATAATAATGGATCTGGTGAGGCAGCAGAACTGCCACGACATGGCCGGTCTATTTGACCTGAAGTCCAAAACCGCCCCTAGGGCTCCATGGCCTTGGGCTGTTGGGCGTACGGCCACGGAAAGCCCATGTGGGGATGGTGAAGTGGGGTAATATGCTGTGCGGGCAAATGGTGGTAGGTAACTCAGAATTGCAGTGTGCAGTGAAACCTGAGCCACTCAGTTGTGTTGCTGCTGGATTAGGGTCGGGTGTAAAAGTTGCTCGGGAGAACGAGTACACGCAATCCGTACGAAAGTTGACTGACTTGGTGAGGAGTACTAATGAAAGTCGCCGGGATCTTTACATCCGACAGAAGGTCCGGCAAATTGCAATGAACGCCTCCCGGCGGTAGTTGGTGACAAATTAAGTCCGATTTTGATTGCCAGTGAGGGAACAAATGGGCGAGAGGGTGCGGGCAAAGTACGAAGTTAAAAATTGCGGATGTGATATCAAACTGGGCAGCACAGTGCCGCACCGTCACTGCACTGAAATACTTCGGTTTGTAGACAGCCCCTTGACGGACGTCGTGATTGAGGTGGGTAGGCTAAGATGCGCAGTCCTGTGATCAGCGAGATGTCGTGCGTTTGCCCAGGGTTTCTCAGAGTGAGCAAAACCAATGCAATATCGCGCGTATTATTTGTTGTTGCTGTTTTTTCTTTCAGGTCGGGAATCCCTTCGTTCGTAATGCGCAGATCAGGTGGAGTGGACAACAACCAACAACAACAAACAGGTCGCCCACAGCGCGTATTACCACGGTCGAAGCTTGGGAGGAAGCCGAAATGAGTTGAGATAAATAAGGTCTGGAGAGTTATACTGGACATCAGACAGGATAAAGTCCTTTAGTAGGGGAAAAA
>NW_008754633.1:0-1459 GCF_000715545.1 Opisthorchis viverrini | reverse complement strand
GTGTAGTGAGGTTTGTGATCCTCAGCAAGACACACATTGGACTTAAACTTAGTCACCTGAACAAAAAATTTCACGGCCGCATCTGAGGCTGACGTCAAGTGCTTCCAACTCATTCGCCAAATGCTGAGTGGAATGATGTTTTGTGTTCAACTAAAAAGAAAGGACGCTTTTAATTCCTGACCCGGCCGCCTTGAGTAAGTCTTTAATTCATTCACTATTGTGGCGCTAAACGTCCAAATCCCTTTTAAAAATGTATTATCTGAATAAAGAACGAGAAATTTCATCTGGTCTTTGCATCTTATCCGAAACGACTTTTACACCTTTGTGTACCTAAAACGGTAACACATTCCACAGTCCGTTGCTCCAACTAAGATCCTAACCACAAGTAACGCGGGCAGATAATTCATAAGGCACAACAGATATCAGCTCATGTTTACGGTGGAGTTGTTCGTGGCGTTGCACAATATCATTTCTGCCTCTCGAAACGTGCTCCGATGCTTGGGTCCGGGGTCATATCCTCCAAACATCTCGTTCTGCAATTTGCGCTTCTTTCAGACTTAATTGAGTTCAGAGTAGATTGGGACAGTAGTGGTGATGTCGATACTTTTCTTAAATGCATTCACCATTGACAAAATCCAACGAGATTTTGCGGTTATGAGAAAAGCGTTCTGACGGAACAGTTTTTTAGTGGAGAACAGAGGCATTGGGTGTAATCTGTTCTAACAGCTTTTGATGCAAATCTTCACATTTAGGTGCAACACAAGCTAATGATCGCGAGAAACTAAATGCTGCAGATCAACCTGGGCGACACTACGAAATCCCATATCCAATGGAGTGGCCTGCCCATCGAACAATGCTGAGGTGGCGACGGTGGTAGCAGCTGTACTGTTTCTTGTTACTTTCTCCGTTTGCGTTTGTGAAGGATTAGTGACATAGTGCAGCTCAAAATAAGTTTATGTTCCGTTAAAATCCCACTAAACAACCGATGTCACTGATATTTTGGTGGCAAACTTCATGTTGCTGAACTTTAAATATAAACCGACATATTATTTTGACATTAAATCTTGCTTCACCGATGCACCATTACTCGGCACTGACAACTAGTATTTCCTTCAACATTCAGAGCAACAAGATGGGCTTGCTAAAACCACACCGTTAGGAAGGGACTGGACTTTGTCGCAGTGTGACAGCCTGTCCACAATCAATTCCCATTGATATATAGCAGCGAGTGCACGTGTGACACTCACAGAGCCTGGCATACCAGTTTGGTCGGTGGATAGATGTTAAGCTAACATAGTTTTATAGTCTTCTAGCTTGGGCGTCGGAACGTGTTTGACGACCTGCTTTCTACATATCTCGGCTGCTCTGACGGTCTTGGACCATCCACCATCGCCTTGGAGTTAGGTTTCAGACACAAAGGCTTTAGTTACGGACTCTAATCGTCCTCCTGTCTAGGTAT
>NW_008754632.1:0-1460 GCF_000715545.1 Opisthorchis viverrini | reverse complement strand
GCGGTTTACTGCCGATTTTTCAGGATTTGCTTTGTAAATAACAAATAAATAAATGGAAACACAGACATTCAAAACCGTAATTTGATCTGCAAATTTTGGCATTTTACCCGACTGACCAGTGTAAAGTCAGTGACGTATGTTCAGAGCAATGTGCCCGATTGCGTTAAAAACAGTTTCGGAAAGTTTGTGGTTCGCTGAACCTTGTGAGTGGGTCTTATGTCAATTGAACACTCCAAAGACACTGATTCGCAGAAAATGTATGATTCGCTTCAACAATGAACTTTAAACATAAAAACATTGTCCAAATCCAGTCAATATGAGCCGCCTCATGCCTTAATTATTCCTAAAATGGTTAAAGTATAAAACACAAAAAACGTGAATCGTTGGTAATTTTTAAATAATGTCAGAGTAAACCTCACCCATAAACTCACATTTTCTCATGCACTCTTTCACTTTGAGAATGCAGACGTTGTATTATGCATTGGAATAACCTGGCTTAACAGCTGTAGCTTGCAAGCATAATGCTCATTTCCATCTGGCTACGAATAATTTAGTGGGACACCTAGATCAATGCACGCTACTTTATTTAAATGTTTGAGGAGTGGTGCTGACTTCACTAACTTCTCGTGCGAAAACAACTTTTGGACTTGTGTTACCGGGCACACCTGGATGACTTCACAATACACCGTTTTCTACCGAGTTTGCAGGCACGCGTCATGTCATTTAAGCACTACAATCTGAATACTACAATTTGAAAAGTACAAATATGCATGCATACCACATATACTGTATATGATATCCTTGAGATTGGTCCAGTGTTACCAATGCATGTTATTGCTGTTATCGTTTGGTCTACATCGGCGGCACTCAAACATTTTTGGCTCTAAGCATTTAAAAAAATGGTGTCTTTCAAAAAAAAATCCAATGTCTTCAAAACACATTGCATTGACGACATGGCGTACAAGCAGATTAAAAACTTAAAAGGTGTTTTTTTATGCAAAATTGCACGCCATTATAATTCTCAGGTAAACGAAACATACGTGCTTGTCCTGTGTGCGTATTATGAAATGTTGCATGCTTTAAATTTAATAATCCAAGAAGCTAATGGCGATACAAATACATTCAACATGGAAATCACACAACCGCTGTAACGTCTTCCATTGCATTCCCCGCAGACGCATTATTATATCACCCCACATACTGGAAAACAGCTTAATTAAATTTGAGCATCTAGTGAATATACTAATTATGTTTCCCGAAAGCATGTTCTGGAAAATTAAAAATTGCAGCGTCGGCTTATACAATTTACCCGCGGTTGATGTACCTCCTACTGTTGAAAGACTGCTGAAATACAGCGTGCCTGAGATTTAGTCCCCTGTGCCTTCAAAATGGAAGTTTTGTGAATGGTACTGTAGAAGCAAATATGTACATCAAATGGGCCTCCAGGTGTTATACTGAAA
>NW_008754631.1:0-1460 GCF_000715545.1 Opisthorchis viverrini | reverse complement strand
GCCTTTCTTGGGACTCATCAGATGGGCGCGGTCCCCGAATTTCCCTGAACCTCATATTCTACTTGAGCCCAAATTACACATATTCTGACAATATCAATGTTCCTGAAGCTCTCGTTTATGATGTTCTTTAAGCAACTGAATGTGCTGCACCAGACCATCTCATGTTTCAGTTGATAAGATATTCGAGATATCGCGGTACATGTATACACGTAATATACTACTCACAATGGGAGATTCGGCTGGGTTTCAGAGGAGCCTCCGCAAAGCCTAATCGGCTTTCAAATGAGTGTATGTCGATAAGTTCACGATGTCCTATGGAAAGTATTCTTTTACAGGTGCCTCGTGTTTTATTTCAGTCGTCTCTGCGTAGAATTTGTAACTTGGATACACCTGCAACCCTGTTGGACAAGATTCGGTGATAGACGCATCTCTAAACACATGCAATACAGCGCAACAATAAGTTTAAATATCGTTAGCGCTTATGAACTGTTGAGTAGTTAGCAACTGGCCTGTTTATCGAGCGTGACCACTGACCAGGAAGCATTTCAGTAGCCATGCGAGGAGGCACAATCAGCGCACGCTTGATTGGCTAAGTTGTTCACCTCTGAATAGTACCTGTTATCTGTGAAAGGAATGGTTGTGCGGGGATCGACTAGTGCGTGCTTTGATCGGTCCGTTTAGGATCTGCTTTGCGCTGTGGCCTTGGTAATCTACATGGTTAGTTGATTACCTCCATTTTAGTACTCCTGCTTTTTATCCCGGTTGACCCGTTTCGACTGCCTTGAGTTCTGCATTCCAGCCAGCCCTTTGATTGGCCAACCAAACGCCTTCCATTTTAAGTAATGTTCTTTCTTTGACTTCATTGGCCCGTTTCCAATTTCTGTTTTGGTTTGGTTCGAATGGTTTTATGAGGAGCCATTCTTTTTTATTTAATTTCCATTTGTTGTTCTCTTAAGTTTTCTGACTTTCTAATTCGTTTCCGCTCTGGCATACGTCCCAGTGGTTTCGAATTTACGCGGCAAGTTTTGTATCCTTACACTGGTTTATATTAGCTTTTTTCCACTGGCTTCTTGTACGCTACTGTCCTGTTCGTCTTTTTTTCGACCTCCGTACAAGTATGCGCTTGGAGTGGAGGAAAGTGGTAGTACTCCCTGTGAGTGCTGCTCAAACAGCATTTGTGGGCAATATTGCTTTCGGGAATAACCACATTCAGCCTCTTTGGAACATCGTCTGAGCACCGCTTATCCTGTGAGTGTCACTCAACGTGACCATAGAAAGTTGTTTACGTTTGGACTGATGTTTCATGCACTCCATAAGCCTCAGTTTAAAAATATCAACAAAGCGCTCAGCTTGACCACCGAATTGCGGATGATGGGGTGAACTATGCGAATGCTGACTTCCTTGAGGGGCGACAAAAAAGAACAAACTTGTGATCTTTTTCATAAAGGAAACTACTCACA
>NW_008754630.1:0-1460 GCF_000715545.1 Opisthorchis viverrini | reverse complement strand
GCACTGCGGCGGTGCCATTTTTACTGCTTAATGGACTAAAAGCAAGGCTTTTACGCGCATAAGATGCACTGTTTTTGCTAGTGTTTAACAATCGATGCATCTGAAGGACTGAGTTAACCTGGCGGAGGCATCGGATTAGCAGTGATGAGGTATTTTAGGCGGCTTTAGGAATAGGAGACTCTCTGAAAATGTATGGGCTACTGATGCCTCATTAGTGCGCTGGTTATGACATGTGCTTTGGACAACGGAGGACCGTCTGGCTTGTTCAGCTCTTTTCTTCCAGATCTTAGCGGAGTGAAAGCAACCGAGACGCATGCAGTGTATAAAGTGGCAATGAGGTATGATAAAACTCGTCCGTAACTGCCGTCTGCTTGGATTAAGAACGTAGTCATTGATGGTTGATGACCATAAGAGATATAGGTTAACCATGTGACGCTTATGCATCAAAGCGGTATTTTTCATTCTCAGCCGCCTAGCTTTATGTGCCCTCAGAACAATTAATGATACTAACATACCGGTATGCTATCGCTTTCCAAACTCTCTTGCTTTCCTGTGGCAGAAACTTCAGCAGTCGAGACCAACGTACCCTCGGTGCATTGATTTAAAGCTAATAAACTCGTCGACTTATCACCACTATATGGAAGTAATGTTTAGCCTAGCTTACGCAGTGTGCTGACGTTTTTTATGCATTCCTGTCTTGTGTAGTACATGCTTCAATTGATTTTTATTTCAAATGAACTCGACTGAGTATGACTGCGAACCCAGATACATGAAACTATATTCATTCGTAAAAGGCCATAACGTAATTTCGCTTTTGTGCCTTCCTAGACTTCGTGTTTGCTGCTTCTGCATCTCCTTGATGGTGGCCGTTGCTGGGACGTTGAATGCTTCCTATGTTTTAACCTATAGCATCTAAGCTACAGGCGTTCCTAGCGTTTCTCGCAGTTATTCAGTTCTAGAATAAATTTTTGGATCGATGCTTTGTCCAATATCTCGTGCTACACATGAAGAGAGTACCAACCACGAAAATATCATTTGGTACCTTTGTCGTACTACTTATTCCTGTCACTTTCCACCCACCGCTCCTGAGCCTTCATGTTCTAAAGTTATAGGCATCCCTCATCCAGTTGACATTTGGTCCGTAAATTCTCTTATCTGGCGTCCGCTGTACAGATGCTGCCTACGGACAGGTGTGGAGAAGACTCGATAGCCAACGCAGAACCTAACAATTCCTATATTCTCAAACATAGCTAACGGTTTTGATGTCCAGCATCAGTTACTTGCAGATGCATCTTAGCCATATGATCCGAATTCGTGATCCACAGCGACACTCACTAAAAGCGGATTTATTTGGTTTTCCATTTACAACACGTAAGGACGTCCATTGAAAATTCAGAAGTATGTTAAAATAAGTTCCTGAATTCTGTTGACTCGCGTTATTCTATCGGTTCACTGCACTT
>NW_008754629.1:0-1460 GCF_000715545.1 Opisthorchis viverrini | reverse complement strand
CTTGGACAGGATGTCATGGTAATCAGACTGCTAATCAGCCGCTCGTAGCCGGACGGTTAAGCTCTCCCTGGAGACTACAGATGTGAAGTTCCAGGACTTTCGTGAGATGTGCGATGTTGGAGATTCATCGTAAGGATGAAAGGACTGTATTCCTTCGCTTACAGGACAAAATCTGTTTTGCAATCACCCCTATTCTCTGACATCAATAAGATGTTTTGTCATGTTTTTAGAAAATAATGCGACGATTAGAGACGAAATCAGTTTGAAAATCAGTTTGCTTCGTCACCCGCTTACAAGTTCAAATAGAATGTAAAATTGATGGAAATTCAGTAAGCTGCATAAAATGCTCATGAGCCAAAGACTCCTTCAAAAAGACTTCACTCCCATAGACAGTCCGCCTAATCTAAGATAGTGTACGATCCCTTGAGTACACGGTAACCGACTCCATTTATTTCCGTTTTCCTGTTATTTTTCGAGGATAGACCAGTGTAACAGACTTTTATTTTTTTAATCTCTCCGGGGTTCATAATTACAGAATTGCAAGTTGCTACTTCTCTTTATCAGAATTAGAAGTTATCTGATCCGCATCTAGTGCTATTCTGTTTTGCTTAAGCCCAACAGTTAAACTGAACTTCTGTGTGATATTTCGAAATTATGCACAGCTGCAGCTGTAACGCGGAAATGGTGATTTATTCACTGCGTGGTTTTGAAAAAAATTTGCACTTTGTTTTCCCAATCTCCCAGCATTGCACAGTGGACAGCGCGAGGCGCAAGTATAACGAGATTTTTCATACTACTCACTAACAAAGAGTAGATAAAAAGGGATAGCCCTAGACTGGACGTAGCGGGCGGTGACCAAGAGCACTAATGCGGGGACAGCTCGGGAACCAAACATGGATTCATGAGTCCCTGTTATCTTTGACTACGCTTCCCGAACCCCTAATTGAATTTTTTTCAACTAGAATTTCACTAGGGGACAAGTAAACTGTACACAGAATTGTGTATGCGCACGTTTATTTCCAAACTGATGGGAACTGTCAAGTGGATGAATAATCACACCTGATGGTATATCCATAAGAGAACAGACGCACAGGTTTCTCAGTAGACACCAGTAAAAAGCTGAAGACCTAAGATGCTATACAGATCAATATTAATCGGTCTAAAATGAAATATTTGCCGAAGAACGCAGCATCTTCATTGACTCTCCAGCCTTCATATGAGAGAAGCTGAATGGACAACAACGGCACGTGCTTATTACCTACTCCTCCTTAAATCCTTTAGACCGGCCAGAGCCATGCATTCACAACTTCGCTTGATGCCATGCGTGATAGCACGTTATTGAAAGCGATGGTCTCAAGTTGAAACTTTGTGTTCCACGACGTAATCCCTATTCCTTGAAGACGAAAGTCGGCTCGAGGGCTGGTGGTCAGAATCCTCACCTGGAACCCAGCTGAATCTCT
>NW_008754628.1:0-1461 GCF_000715545.1 Opisthorchis viverrini | reverse complement strand
GGTTTTCACTAGAGACTCAACTGAATCCCAGCTTAATCTCTCTTTTGTGCTAATTTTCTATCTATTGTTTTTTAGGACTACAAGAAGACCCTCAAGGTCACCTGGTTGGCTGATCCTGGAAAACAAAATCCTTCACTTACCCCAGTCACTTGTCTAATTTATGATCACCTGTTGACTAAGGCGATCATTACCAAAGACGACGATTTCAAGTTGTTCATCAATCGGGAATCCAAGGTGAGTTATTTTCTGATACTAACCTTCAGCTGTTCGTTGCTAGGTCAAATCAGTTTGAAAAACACAATGTTAGGGTTATCGTTCTTTTGTTCACGTGTTATGCTCAAGGATCGGATAAGTTCACAGGGTGGATGTAGTGACGCGGTACGATCGTGACGATACTCACTCACTGATTTAGACTTGTTAGGAATCAATGGGAACCGTGGTAAGGACAACACCAATAGAATTATTCTGTGAGTTACGCCGAATCTGTTCTGTCGGCGGCCTAACGCCTTAGTGCCATCAGGGTATTATCTCGGATTCGGTGTGTACCGCTACACAGTGTTCTTAATCCTGCACCACTGAGCCACACTATCTGGTATCTTTAGGGCTTGTTCCTACTAACACCAAAGGTTATAGTTACTGTAACAGGACTGTTTTCTTACGATTGTTCGGCAACCCAACATGGGTAGCTGACATATGATCGATCGTGAGCGAGCGGTGCACTGGGTATTGTGGATTGTAGGCCATCTGGTTTTTGTTGTCGCAGAATTCATACTTCTGAGACTTGAGTTGACAATAGGGAACTGTTCTTTCCCACACAACGCAACTGTTTTTCCTGATGTTTACTTTTGGGAAGGTTCGTTGTCAAATGCTTCGTGCCTTTAGCTATGTATACAAGCCTCAGTTTTTTTCCTCCTAGACCGAACAATGTCTCTTGGGGGATCCCGCTTTGAAGGATTTGAAGAAGGGTGACATTATCCAACTTCAGCGACGTGGCTACTATATTTGTGACGCTCCATACGAATCAAAATGGTAAGTTTCGAGACAAGCGGATTACGAGATTTTCTGCATCTAGATTGACCTCAGTTTTTGTTGTTAGTTGATAGTCATAAAACAACATTTTCTTCTAAGAACTTCATCGTGCACCTCGCTTCGGTTACGTGGCAGATACACTTGGACCACTGAGGCTTGTCGGAGTAGCATTTCCGGATTAGTAAATGCAAATCACAGTAGTACTGTCAACAACGGCATCTTCGGAGCTGTTCTTATGTGTATACTATTCCCTTTAGGTTTTTTATGTACTTTTATGCGCTAAAGCCTCAGGTATTGAATGCTGTTACACTTTTCGTCCCTTATTTATAAAAAAACTAAGAATAGCAAGTTAGGCCGAGCAGTTTCAAACGACAGTGTTAATTCACGTTTTGATAAAAATTTCGTATTTCCTATGATGCTTTGATAATATAC
>NW_008754627.1:0-1462 GCF_000715545.1 Opisthorchis viverrini | reverse complement strand
GTTCAAGGCTGGTTGATTAATGTTTTATCTCTTGCCAGAAATCATACTGCGCTAAAATATTAGTGGTAGTTGTTCAATTGTGTAGGTAACACGGTGTTGTCTAATTCACATTACTAAGTTATTACGTATGCGAGTCATCATTTTGGCTTCTATCGATTGCTTACGTCAGCGTTTAGACTGAACCCTGCATCCATACTTCCTTGATGTTCCTACGTGCACGGATACTTCCGTGGTCTGCTCACGTGACCGACAGCCACTCAGATCAATCGACCTTGACACAAACAGATTTCACATTGTGCTCATTTGCTTCTGAATTTCCATTACTCCAAACGGTGTGAATCACATTGAGCCGTACATGTTTTCAATTGAAAAATCAATCAAAGATCGAAAATCCACTTGTTTATCGAACTTTTCTGTACCACCAATTTTCCCATTCTTGATTTTGCGGGCATATCGATTAATGTCGGTTTACAGTACCCCAACTATAAGCAATATATAGCTGTAAAAGTTCGAGGTACGCTTCACTACACCAAACGAACTGGTGGCAATGTTTTGTGAAAGCCACTGTCTCCTGGGTGTAATCGTTGGTGTTGGAAGAGGGCCTAACCCTTTACCGTGGTTACCCCGACTGACCACAGTCAACTCGGCGTGTTTTTATTCGTATTCTTCAAAGTTGGGGAGAATGAAGCGTGCCCAATTAGACTGGCGGACGGCACGGAGACGTTTGTGTTTCCTGTGGTAAGGTATTTACAGACGAAGTATCACCTATTCACAACGCGCAAATACAAAAATTCAGTGCCCCCTAGACGTGAAGAACCACCTTGTGGAGAAAATTTGTGAGTGGAAAACGCCCACGACATAACAGTTTGCACCATCCAATGACGAGACAACTTCTGGCATTATCAGACACATCTGCTTTAAACAACTTGCTTGCATTCTTTGGTCATCCTACCTCCAGTTCTCGCATTCCTTTTTCAAATTGTTTTGCTCATAAATCTTCAAAATTCCACTTGAGTCCGTTCTTTAAATAGTAGGGTAGCGGAAAACAACCAAAAATAACTTGTGATATACGTGAAAATATTGAAAGTGAAATAATATACAACACGTGCGGTGTGTTTCCGGCAAAAAATGTGGACAGCTTGGTTGTAAGGGCCGATTTATAGGGCGGGAAGTGTACGGGAGTTAGACAGGGAGGTTATACTAATCATAGGAGTAAACAGATAATATATTTTTACGGTTATCGTGTACCTGATCAGCAAGAAAACAAGACTGGAAATGAGCAAGGCGTAGACGAGATGAACCACGATGATTCAGTAGTATCTGCTAGCAAAAGGAAGTATAGTGTACTGTCCAGTTTTCTTTCATGAAATATATCATGTTATAATATCATATCATAAATGTGTTATATTATCTATTATAAACACATAATTTCAAATATACATATGGTTATTAGTGCATCACC
>NW_008754626.1:0-1463 GCF_000715545.1 Opisthorchis viverrini | reverse complement strand
ATAGAGAACCGAACTGAATCTTTGAACGGACACTCCCGGTTCGCGACTACTCCAAATTAAGAAAAGCCATAGAAAGTTCGAACTCCGACGTCTTCGCCAATACACGACAATTCATAGCATCCGGGCAGGTCAATGGTAGCATATATACTGAGTGGACGCGAACCTGTATTCATTTACTAATGATTTGCTTTTATTGTGGAGTGGTACTGATGCACATACTGGTGCCTTAGGTTGTCGTACGATTACCGAATACTACACGACACACACATTGATGTCGCGTTGGTTGGTGCTGAGACATATGGGCCAACATTTCGAAGCCCAACATGTTTGTCATATCGTCTATGGCATTTCCGAACAGTGCCATCTCAACCAAAACCGACAACCGATTGATCAACAATGGGTAGGCGATCTTCTGGCAATCTCACTTGCGATGGGTGACACGTGACAACGGAGGTCCCCATTTGGTTTGGAAGAATTAACTATGTCACGAACATCCGGTCTGAATGATTTGCACCCAGTTGACAAAGCAATGAAATGGCAGACACTCCGGTCAAACAAGATATTTGGGAGGAAATCAAGCAATAGATTTCCAAATCGTGGAAGACTGCGGGGCAGAATGGAAATGAGTAGGCAAAAACAAGCAAGCAAACACCCCAAGCAACGTAAGTTGGATTCGCAACGCAGGGTAACGTGATGATTTAATGTTCACAACGGCCACCTCGTGATACACGATGCGCAATACTTGATGAGATTCTGATAATTCCTGTCGAGATTAAAAGACAGAGATTCCGATAATTATGGTGATGATAAATTTGATGTGCCATGACTTGAGTTGTGCTGTAAGATGAGGGAAAGTAGGAACTTCAAGTTCGCATATGATTGACTGCTGTTCAATCCGCAGTGAGTACACTAGGTCTGAGCTGAAATGATATGATATATCTACGGACACGCACAGATGTAGATATTCGCATTCTTAACATGTTCGCCAAATGATATTTCTTGCGATTTTCTGGGATGCATATCGAAATGCTGACCGATCGTGTGTGCCGTGTCGTGCCTGAAGTTGGTGAGTCAATGATAATCGATGGCGAGGCCCTGCAAATCTTCGAACGACCACGGACCGGATAGACAAAAGAGGCGTTTGAATTGGTTCTCCGTCTTGGCCGGGGCAGCGCCTAACTGCAGTCGGTGATGCGTTTTGGCGCAGCAATCCGTCCAACTGGGAGTCACGCTTCGGATTGAGTAGTCGCCGATATTCAATGGCAGTTTACAGGGCAGTTGTATTCCTATCCTTATCCAACCGGCTTATTGGATATGTACGAATATATGCTCTGTGAGGTGAGTGTATCTCACAGATAAAGATAAGACAGCGAAACGCACAAACACGATTCACCAAGCCTGCGAATGTAACAAGATAAGTAGGAACTTTCCGTCTCCAACATGCCATTGAACATTTTAGCCAG
>NW_008754625.1:0-1463 GCF_000715545.1 Opisthorchis viverrini | reverse complement strand
TGCTCCACTCTCTAAGTCGTAAATTTTGCTGGACATGTGAAGTGCATATGGTATTTCAACGTGGCACATCGCGAGTTACCCTCAAGCTGCAAAAATGCAAGGGGCGCTAGTGACCACGGCATTAATGCAGTCCTATAGCGGTGGAATGACTATGCCAGTCATGTCCTCATTTGCTCCGAGCAGAAGATCGGCAACGTTCCGGACTCAATTCAAAAGTTGTCTGGTTGAATCTGGAATCATATCTTAAAAACCATGAAACTTTGCGTCCTGAGACGGAAGCCGATCGTTGAATCGCACGTTATGGCACACACAGGGTGTACCAGGACATACGACTCACTTTGGCAGTGGGCCCACTAGTCCGTGAAAATTATGTTCTGGCCCGTAGGTGGCGCCACCTGATTAAATGGGGAAAAACACGGGTAAGTTAATTCATGCAACTCATCCCTGTATCGGAGGTCGGCGAGTTGTGGTTTGTTGACGTCATGGACATGTTTTCGGTAACAACCAGTGGAAAGCAGCGTATCGTAATGATAGAGGAACACCTGCCGCGGTTTATCAAGGCAGCAGCCTTACAAAATCAACATGCGCCAATGCTTAATGTAGTGATCGTGCATCGCATTAGGGCTAACTACAGGATATCAGAAGTGATCCAGACGGAACGCAAAGTTTTCAGGAGTCGCTTGCAAAAACTGGTCATCAGGCGGCTAAGGAAGGCAACTTACCACTGAAAAAAACAGCCCAAATGGACGCAATAACCAAACGATCAGAGAGTGTCTGGCGCCGGAGGAGGTGACTAGGAAGTAAAACTATCTATGACATTGTTAGCGCGTCGTGGTTTGATGCCGCCAACCACAGGCTAATCCCCATTAGAAATGATGTACGGTTGATTCCGCGCCTTCGATTTTACCAGGAAATCGAGTTGTAGAGGAAAACACGGTTGATTTTAGGGGAACAAGGAAAGAGAAGGATTATTTCTAAATAGACCTTAACTGACGTTCAGAGAATAATTAGACAGAAAACAGCGTTTAAAAAGTCAGGACCATTCCCCGTAAGTGAGAATTTCAAGTAGAAGGATCGTCAGAATGAGTGAACTGGGGTCGCGGAAGATGTGCGGTCGGTGGCAGCACCCATGTGTTCTAAACAACTGCCGGGGAAACGCTTAGTCAGTTCATACGGTCGGTGATCAAAAAGAGTAAATGTGATTAATCTTTGGAAGCGGTATGGTGCACCCGGAGCCATATGGACTAACAACTGATGTCAACCCAACGGGTGAAAACAGACGTCAGGTGTATCCGAGTGACCTCTCGAATGAGAATGTACGAAGGTGGTTACAACAGATGAGATTTGCTCATATTATGTTTTGCTTGTAACTCTGCCGCCGGTCTGATGGAAAGTGGGCTCTATTTTGGAATATGTGGGATTGTTTGCGCGTCCGTTTACAATTGCGTGAATGCAAATGAATA